>NW_019214284.1:0-113911 GCF_002532875.2 Varroa jacobsoni
TATGAAGTGTTTGTTTACGTTATGTTTATAGATGCTCAAATCAAAGCGGTGCTTTATGAATGGTCTGTTTGGTTAATTTTTTATCGAAAATAGTTTATCCGTTTAGGGCCTTACGCTGTAACAGTGTCTGTGAGAAATTCTGTCAACGTAGCTATATCTTTGCGTTTGTCTATGCACGTCACGTCGTTGACGCGTATACGCATCTTAGTGACGCCATTGACTTGGCGATCAGGTTAAAGTATAGTTTGTGTTTACAAGAATCTTCAAATTTTACAAAAAAAAACACAGCAGAAATACCAAATTATAGATCCCTGTTTTGTAACACGAATGGGATAAAAAAAAAATCTGCTCAGTCCTTTCAATGATGCACTAGGTGATAGCATCCATAGAAAATGGAGATGTTTCTACGTGGTAAGTTACAGACACTCGCGCGTGCTGACTGGCGGGTTTTTATGACAATCATCAAATTGTAATTAAAATAACTTTATAAAGAGGCTGTATTGTAAAATAGAGCGTTCTACCTCGTTTACGGTGAGTTTTATTGGTATCTTAAGCTAAAAGTTACATTGTTATATTATTTTATATTTCGTAAGATATAATGCGCTGATGACGGTCTAATTACATTTGAAAAGGCGTATTCCACTCTATGTGAAGTGTAGGCGCTGCGGTATCGATCTAAGACAAGCGGTAGCTTATGTTCGATTTTTTTTTTTATTTGAATTTAAGTTAACGGTGCTAGTTTTTGGCATGTGTCATCTGGCTACGCTAAAGCCAAACACGTTAAATAGGTACGTTAAGTTTTGAATTCGACTGAAACTGCCCAAAGGTAAGAAATATCGTAGCCAATCAACGATAGACAGCCAGTGTCAACATCTTTTTGGACATCTGTTGATTGAGAACAAAACAAATGACCGTCATTTTTACACCGTAAGCCATTTAAAGCTCCATGCGCAATGAAGGTACGCGGACTAGTTCGTAACATGTTGTCGATTTTCGGAGACCCTACGTATATGCGTAAACTGTTCGGATGCGGAAGCCTTCCCTCTGGGCATCCGTCCATTTAAACTGGAGAAGTTTTGTTGAGCTTTTATCGTTGATGGAGAAGAAGGTGGAGGCGGGCACTCCCACTGATGGACGTCGACATGGCCGAGTGCAATTGATATCGGACGACTTACATTCCCACCGGCCTCAAGGCCGCTTTTGTTTCCAACAACAGGGAGCCAGTACGCTAGCAATGTTGTGATTTCCAAATCAACTGCACGAAAAATAATGGCTAAGGCACTAGTCGTCGGGAAATGTCATCCCTCAACGGTGGCATTGTAAATTAAGCGCTCATAATCAGTAAACGAGCAGAAGATTATAGATTTGCCTTTGGTCGAACAAAGATCGAGCTTTACGTTATGCGCTGATTAGCCAATATTCATCTATGTACTATCTATCTGTACTAGTACGACTTGGTCGACCAACGTTAGCGGCATGGACATTCTTTTTGCGACCACCATCTTCTTACGTCTCGCGCTTCTACCGTACTGCATCGTGGCTCACTTAAGTAAGCGCCTCTTTGACAACATCTCGATCAGGAGTCACCTCTATGGACGATTTAAGCTGTTGTTATGGGCAAGGTAATCGACTGAATTTTCCCGAACAACTACAGCGAGCCACTGCTGCTCGCACCCGGTTAGGGGCCGTTACATATTGCATTCCCAGGGGTTCGTGTCTGATAGAGTCCATGCTCACCCTTTCACTGAAGTAGCCTCCAAATGAAAGCTCTTGCTTTGTGAATAGTACTTTCTTTTCGCATTTGGATCGTCCTGCAGCAACGCGTAGCCGCACTTTCTGGCTGTGCTAACGCGGCAGCCAAAAACTGCTACTTTGCCCCAAGATGCGGGCAGCCCATTATCGAGACCCGTCGCATTCTGTCAGACCACGAATCACCTCTCTAGCGTGTCGGGTATCTCCAACAGGTAGTCCTGGACTGTACAAATTAACTTCTGATATAACTTGAAGCGATAAAATTAGCTAAAGGGACCAATTTGACTGTCCGTTCGTATGTCTGCTAGAATTACTAGAACTTTCATATCGAGCTTTAATCCCTTTGCGTCGATAACGCTTGCTTAGCCTACAAAGAGTTTCGTTTCAGATTTTAGGAAGTTGAAATTCCTTGGGCGGCTTAAGTTTTCAGTGTGGAAAGCGGTCCTGAATCTCTGATGCGTACCAATCTCGACCGTTTTACATAAGCGCGACCCCCCTGAATTGCCGTTGAACCCCGCACTAAGCCATTCTTCTTGGGTTATTAGACGGTCTATTTTCTCAGTCTATGTTTTCGGTTTGTTAGGGTCAGATCCAACGCTTCGTTGTGCTTGTTCCGGGGGAAATGGCTTTTAGCAAGTCGCGCCGATTACGTAGAACTCACTCTACGTTACGCCCGAAATACCCGAGAACCATTTATTGTAATACCAAGTATCTGTACCAGTTCGTTTCACTGTATCCATACGATTCAACCTGTCGGTGTACGTCACGATCATTTTGCGAGCGGTTTTAAAAAGTTTTGAGATATTTCATATATAGACTTGATTTGACAAGCAAACACTATAATAAACACGACATGTCCAGGAAAAATAATTTCCATGCTAAAAATACAAAATACTTTTTCTATAGGTTTTTTTTTATGTAGATGGGAGGAACTTCGACGAGTCGCTTTATACGATTTTTGACAAAGGCTACGAACCCGTAAAATACCGTAATTTTTTAAGCTTCAAAGGCATGAAAGTAGCTTTAAGAGGCTTACAGCTAGACTTTAGAAAAGAAAAGACATTTCTTATTTTCTGCCATGGTATGGAATACATGATGTTATACTTGAATGGCTCCAGGTAATGGTGGAAGTTTTTTAGCATTGTCGGTGTCTTCATATTGCTTACCTGACTGGCCTCTCAAACCCCTTAACATCCATATGAAACTCTGGAAAATAATATAGGATGTAGCCAAACTTAATGTCACCAAATGATCGCAAGGGGCGAACGAGTCCGCGGGAACAATGATCATCTAATAGCAATAAGAATGTGTGATGACTGGCACAGGGATGTGGTAGGTCTTCTTCGGAATTCTAGCATGATTGAAGGACCATCGCAGGTTACTTGAATAAAGATAACTTAGTAACTAGAGCAGGTTAAGCGGTGAAGATAAATGAATCGCGTTGATTAACGTCCTGGTATGTGTAATGTTATGGCTGAATATAAGCAGATACTGTATGAATTGAGTGATAGCTACTTATTGTTTAGTATGTATTTCGTCGTCACCGAGGATAAACACCTTATAGGCATTGTAATAACAATACGGTAAGACAGAATGAATGATCCGACCCGGAAAAGGGACTACATTCACATTGTAGCTTACATTGATGGGACGACGAGATTTTTGATAGGGGTGATTGAAAGCAAAATTAGTGTATCATAACATTATATGGAGTAATATTATTATCCTGTGATTATTATGACCATTATTGTTTCGGTAAAGGTAATTTGGACAGACAATGGTGCCTTATCTAGGCATGGGACAAGACGTAAGGTTCAAGAAGAAGGCAATGGTAAATAAACTTATCTAAATGTATACTTTCTCAAGAACGACATAGACGATAATGTTAGCATTTAACAATGCATTTTTATTACGTTTATATCTACAGATACATTATATTTACAAACATGAAAGCGATAATTAATGCTACAGAGTAATGACTGAACGTTATGATTGATTACATATGCTAGCATTGTCTGATAGTTCTCATCGCTATTTTCAAGACAGCACACCGAACAATGAGCGTTTTAATGAGACAGGGCGGTCACATTGCAGCATAAACAAAAACGAATTCAGTTAGTTAAGACATCGACAAAAAACAATAAAGTAAATGTATTTTTTTCAAGTTAGGCTCTGCCTCGGTCGACGAGCATAACACACCTTCACTTCCATCAGGCTCGATTTTCTATTTACAATGTTCCTGAGGCTTACCTATATACTATAGTAGGTATGATAAATAAATACGCTTTCCTACAATAACTTGTTTATAACCAGCTCTGGCTTGACAGTGGTATGGTGGTAGACATCTTGAGCATTTGTTAAGACGAGTAATCGGGTTGTGGCCGAACAGTCGGCTTCAAAAGTTAAGATTAAGCCAGTCGAGGTATTTAGTGATCCGTGTGTAAGCTCCTGGATATCCCGGTGTTGCACATCGTTTACCAAATGAAACGATCCCTATCAGGTAGAATCGGTCGTCATCGAAAAATACCAACGGACCACCGGAATCTCCCTAACGAAAAAATATCAGAGGGGATATGAGGGAGGTAGATCTAGGTTCCAAGACACGAGAAAATAGCCGGCAGCTTTCGTGAAAAAAAATGTTTTTTTTTTAAAATAACAAATTAGAAACAATATAGATACATTCAAGTTTACTAATAATCGACACTTAGCATTTATGAAAAATAAACAGGGCCTCTGTTAAAAAAACTGTAGTAACAAATAAGCGAATAATAGCAGAAAGCCAAAATCAGGAAAAACATAAGCTGTCAGCACCTAGGATGCCGCACGGTTATGGTAGAGAAGGCATGTCAAGGAGCAGCACATTAAAAATCTGAGATGACCTTTCTAAGTAACTAGGGATTTGAAGAAAAAAAGCTTACCATAGTATGTGATTACGGGCATACTGTAACATTGCTTTAATAACAATAGCAAGGAATGAAGATACGTTTGTTAGTAGCTTAAGGTCATACGAAATAAACCAGACCTTATCGCTTAATATCGTAATATTTCCTTTATAGACATAATTATACTTTTCGATACGATAACTATCTTCTTTTTCGTTCTCTGTCTCGCTCATATTCGTGGTCGTTGCTGCTTTATATCAAATTTAATGTGTCACAACCTTCTCATTAAGTAAATTTCGAATTGTACGGCATGACTATCATTTTAGGCTGCATGAAATTGAAAAGCGTTTTCGAAACGTTCATATAATAGGTTTACAGGCAAAGATCAAACCAGATTCCCAGAAATACTCATACCTGGCAAGAATCCTGTAGGCCTAATCCATCTCCAGCGCAAATATATTCTTCGGATATTGTTACCTCCTTCTGAAAGGCCGCAGCACACTCTTTCTGGCTCCAGATCTTCACCTGGGCCTGCTGAAGAACATCACTCCCAGACCCTCTTCCTGTGGCGAACAGTACCATGAGAATCAGATGGGCTTAGCCATCAATTAACAATGACAGGATTTAGCGTATATGAACGGTATAACGTTAGATAATGGAACACAACTGGCTGGAACATTTAAACACCGTTCAAATATATTATTGAATAATAATTGGATGTGTTCCCCTGGTAAATTACAGTCTCTAACGCCTAGCGCCACAGCGTACAGTAGTTACGTTTATCTACCAACACACAAGCTACGTATTTCGTAAACGAACTCATTTGTTAGAATTCAAAAGCTTGTCATTTTTATTTCTAGTCAGAAATGCTTGTAAATGTACGTATAAATAATAAGGTTTTTTTTTTCTGCTTCATACTTTCCACAGCTCGACCGTCGAAATTCAATAACTACCTGTCATTGAATGTCTATTTCATAAAAAGTACGCCCAATATGCTGACAGGACGACTACGCAAGCTGTTAAGCTAAATCATTGCCAATCAATGGTAGCCAGGGTTTGCCAGTAACTTGCTTGTTAATAAAGCGGAGTGCCCTTTGTCCGGCTGTTACAACGCCTTACCAAATTTCGTGTAACCCCATCCTGTTACGAATCCGTAGTGTCCAGCTATGTTTTCGGGCACCGCTTCGTAAGGTAAGCAGACAGGTTGTATATAGCGCGTGAACGGTACTTCAGCTGTTAAGAGTAGCAGAGCAATGTCGTTGAGATAGGTTCGGGGGTCGAAGGCGGAATGACGCCGTATCCCTGCTGCTGCGACTTCAAATGTAGAACCTAGCGGTAGATCGTTTGTCGTCTGGAGGTTATGATCCCCCAAACGAACAACGAAAATACTTGGTGGTAATCTGTGACAATAGAGTGGAAAGAAACGTTTAAAATCATCTATTTAACGTCATAGTACTGAAAGTATACCGGTGCTGCGAGATAGATGATATTGATGAAATCAATTATGTTAGCGCATCTGACTGCTAAGTCAATTCGTCTTTATTCTTCTTCGATCTTCTTGGCGATCTTCGGGATGCCATATATTTTTTTTTTTGTTTAGGTAAGCTTCTGCTATAAATCTCCATTTGCTTTTTGAACCGTACGAGAATATTGTCTAATGTCATCTTATGCATCAGAGGAATTAGAAACCTTTTGCAAGTCGCATGAACCTCCTTACCATGATAAATATTAATTATTTGAATAAAGCTCTTCTTACTAGATTGTTTTGTAAATACCACTCCTAAAAATGGTCATACTTGAAAGTGGCTACAGTGTATAACGTCAAATAAAAAGTTTAAGTAAGTTTGTGGGCACGACAACTTACGTTTGCTGACGGGTTCCTATTCCGACGCAATGGGCAGCCGTTATAATATGTTTGCTGGAGACCAGAGCTCCTCCACATGTATGCGTCGACAATCCATTGTACCGCACGTAGATTGCTGCCTAAGCAACGAGAAGTATGTAAAAATAAGAGAACTTTTTACTTGCGGTCATGGTCCAATGTAAAGCTTCGTGCGAAATCGAATTGAATCTTTCAGCTATAGTTCTGACAAAGCCCTTAGTTATAACATTTTCATTTTGATGCGAAGATAGCTTACTATGGCTAATTTCATCATCCCTATTTAAAAATTCATATTCACCAGAAAGCCAATGCTACGGTGTACTGTATAAGTCCACGCACCATCCAAGGCCATGCTCCAGGTTGAGCATCGCTTCCGCCGACAATACGACTAAGACTAACGTTTGAAAAACCACAGGTCTGTGGCAAGAAGTTAGGTTTAGCAGGTCTGCCAGGAGGGAACGGACGTATGCTACCCATACTAGGGTCAACTGACGAAGCAGGTAGAGGAAGCGATGGTGGTTTTGGACGCGGTCTAGACTGAGATGGCTGGCGTTCTTTCGGCGGATGTTGTCCTTGGGGTCGTGCCGGTTGCTCAGGTCGTACAGATGCTATACCAAACTGAGGAAAAACGGGAGCCGGTCGCGGTTGTTGCGGCAGTCGGTTCGGATACTTGTCATTAGGTAGGGTGCCCGGATAGATTACTGTTTCCTGCTGATCAGGAGGTGAACCTTTGTCCGGCTTCTGGTTGGCAAATTGCGGTTTAGCTGGAGTTGCTACGGGATCTGGGCTTGGCGTAGAATTCTGGTAACTGTAGGGACAGCATAACAGTGGTGTCTTGCCCTGTGGGAACGAATTAAGATTCTTAAGTTTGCGTCTCTCACAATAGGAGAGAACGCATGTTATTGTTTGGCCGTTAGCAGGTAAGTGCATTTTGATATGTGTTAATGAGTCAATCAAACAATAGATCTAGTTTTTCTTCGTAAGAAGCAACCGTAACTCTAGAATATTATTTTGTCCACATGATACTGCGTGACATACTTCGGACCTCGAATCCACAGATGAAGCGGCGAAGTTGGTTGATATCGCGAATTGTTAACAGACCGGGGCATCTTCGCACCATTATGCAGATTCCTACTTCTTGTATGGGACTCAAGCATTCCCCTTCATTTTCCGTAGGGAACTTCCATCGTCCTGAAATGTTTGAATGACCATTTAGCCACCGGTGGTAAAGGAGGCAATGTATCAGGCAATTCCAAGACTTAGTTTTCTGATATCATTGATGTATCAAAATAACAAGGTATCTGTGATATGGGGTCGACGACTGTAACTTTATGCAGTACGGGCACCATTAATCTGCAAATTTCTTGCTCTGAACATATCTAAAACGACACTTACAGATAATACCAAATTTCTGATCGAATTAATTAACTAGATTTTAATTTTCAAATCATAATTTCTAACTTGATACAGGAATCTACGTTGACTGACCAACTATAAGCGTTTTGCTTAGTCTCAAATGTATGAAAATCTGCCGGCCATCTCTGGTTTGCAACGAGTCGAATTGCAGGAGAAAAATATTTCTAGATACCGCTGGCGTACGCATATGGTCATAAGCTATGATAGAGGTACTTCATAGAGCCAGTTTCGCCAGACATCGTATGCGCCTCCCAGTACAATAACTTTATGCATACAGGGTACATTAACAGCAATCTAAAGTCATACGCGTATTTCTAGGCCAGACAATTAAAGCGGTAAAAAATAAATACACCGGCTTCTGAGGAATAAAGTACTAGATATGCACCCTTCTTCATTGTTCTCAAAGCATGCTTTCCTCCATAGTTTTTCTTTGACGATGAACTTTATTAGCACGATGTTGGCCCTTTCCGAGAGGGCTGGCTCGAGACGCCTCTCGCAATTATCGAGTTTTCATATGATGCCATAATTGTAACGCGACTATCACAGGAAGACAATTAGGCCGATACTCATAAACACATCGATGCACGTTCGATTAGCCGATGCCAACTGCGATTGATTTCATTGGCGGACGCTGGGTCAGAGACGTCGTAAGGATCCAGATAGAGGCATATTGATATTGAAGTAAATTGGTTTTGACAGCTACGGTGACGAGTGCCTGATGGTGTGCGAAGATTAACTGTGGCCCTATAAAGCCAATACGGCTGCATTTAAACGCGCCCGTATTGGCTTTATATTTATCAGTTAAACCACTTCGTTAAATTCTAATTTGGATTTTGTTGGAAAAGTAGCTAACTCAGATGTATATACATATTTAGTGTGAAGCTTATCCTCTGGGGGTGCAGCGCGAACACAGAGCTGATTTGTAGATTTCGTCATTAACTGTTCAGTTGAATCAAAATAGTACTGCCGAATGCAGCATATGTATACCTAGTGGTTGATATTATATCCGCTACATAGTAAATAGCTATTCTAGAGTATTTCACCTGGAAACTACGGACAGTTCGACTTCTGGCGTAATCAAGGGGTTTTTACCAAAGTACTCGATTCAACGTAAACAGACAATCTAAAACAAGCTTCGATATAGGCATTTTTCATCCAGCATCGTGGGAATCTGCCCGCAGTGCGGCTGCGGACGAGCGTACACGCGTTCGCTGTCATCCGAATGACTTGATGCGAACGACTACGTGTACTCGATATGAAAAGGCTAAAACCGCGAGCAATTTAAAGCTGAACAATTCGATTCCGCACTTGATGATACTTGACAATGACTCTTGACAGCGCAGGAACCCATTTCTTCCCATAGCGCAGGTTGGTATGCCTCGCTGGGCCTACTGTCCGAACGATTGCGGCCTACTAGGTCCTACTATAACGCACACAAGCTGAGTCCGATGAAATGAGATCGAAAATTCGCAGAGGCCAATCGCAAGCCAAACGGACGCGGCCTGGAAAACTCCACCGGTCTGACGAGTATGTGCTGATGCTGTACGCTGCGCTTGGCTTTCACTATCGTCCATCTAGAGTGCAAGAGTCTAAGGAACCTGATAAGTTCTGTCTCCATCCTGCGTATAGGCAACCTCTATATTTCGAGTTGTACGTTCGGTGTCGCCGTTAGGCATCCCGAAAGCACGAAACGAAGTCCGTCTATGCCGGGGTTCGAACTTAGACCACAATGTGTCGCTAAGATCAGCAGGCGCCCACTAGGCCCACTAGACGTGAAGCCATTAGGTGTAAATAACCTGGTTATATAAATGAGACGATTAGCGGCCCACAAGCCCAATCGTCGGAAGCCAGGCCCGATAACAAACCGAATAATGCCAGTGACATGACGTATGATATAATTCTTTAAACTCTAGATCGGCCATTTCAGGAACCGTCTTGTTACCTCGGCCTTAGACCAGCCTGCAGAGTCGTATATACTCTTAACTATTATATTTTACAAAAAAAAGATAGTGCTTTTATCAAACATCAAGCAGCACAATTACGAAATCAACTTCATCATTTAATGAGGTCAGAAAACAATGGTCTATTTGTGTCGGCAGATACAGAAACTTGGTTCACTGATGCGTACGCACACACACACACACACGCACACATGTGTGACCCGGATATTGTTGTGTGAAGATGAGAGCTGGCATAATTTATAGAACATATATATATATATATATAACGAAATTTTCATTTCGGTACGAACATTCTAGTCTAGTGTAACAGGGTGAGTTACGAATATCACACAAATACTATCCCCCGCAGATAAAGTAACAGCAGCGCTAGCATCTAACTATTTTCGGCACTTATTCAAATCGACGTAATTTCTTGGAAACTGTATGGCTGTGCCTTCATGTTAACGCACGAAGTTTGAACTCAATAAATTTTTAATTAGAACGAACGGCCACGGTTCTCAATAGCATTGAATGATGCTCCGAAGCGCAGTTGAGAATAAAGAGCATCTATTCACATAGTTTCCATTTTACCCTTACCTCCTCATTGAGGCACTAGAGCTTTTTGAGGCATAATACTACCTAACAACCCAATGTTGTCAAGAACGTATCTGATTATATATGTTATAACTTTTCTGCTGTTGCGGAAGATAAGGCGAAACTTTTTAAAAGGGCCTTGTTAGAAAACAAAACGAACCTTGAGGAAGTAATGAAAATTATCTTCTGGAACTTACATGCGGTATGAAAACATCATTCATTGTTCACGTCATCCAAGAGGCGTTTTCGGTTAGTAATATATTTATTTTATTAGATATACATTGAAACGATGTAGTTTCCCCAGGAGACTGTTAGCAACATGGAGCTAAAAATTGAAAGGAAACTGACACAAAGTTGAGGGAATTACACAATTCCCGTTATGATCGTTAATGATAAATATGATCAATTTTTCATGAACTGGATAAAAAGTCATAGTGTCGAGTTAATTGATACATACGAACACTCAAACGTGTTATCATTTCAGGAGCTGCAACTTTTTTTAATATGAATACTCCTGTTAAAGATGAAGTCGAGGAAGAAATTTTATATATTAAAAATACCTTTCAGATTGTTCTGCCAGACTATCACAATTTAGATTTTCAATTGGGTTGTCTACTTGAGTAAGCTGAATTATGCTGAATTTCTACTAGTTAAGGCAGATGCGTTCCTTTCTTACAGTTCAACCGTAAATACAGTTCCTACCTTGAACAGTTGTGCTGAGAGCTCCCTCAAGATCAGTAAATGCCTCACTACCGGCTCCTTTCTGAGCTCGTTCCAAACCGCGTGTTGCAGCAGCCATAAATATCCAAAACAAAGCACAAGACATTTTGCTAATCCGATTGATGAACACCATCTTGCATCTACATAAATGGTTAAACGATATCTGAAACTTCCCCTTGCCGACCTGCTGCTGGCTTAAGCTCAATCTCTCAGGAGCGATTAGATGGGTAAAGCAAAGCAACCGGTTTTCGGTGCGCGGAACTAGATTTATGGAACTCGACGTTTGTCGTCGTCCTTGAATACGTTTGTCGTATAATGTTTTGTCACTTTTGCTGGGGTGCCCCTGCTTCTTTGTGCCGACCTTCTTTTTTGGCTGAACAGCGTCGGACTGATGTCCAGTGCTAGCTCGCCAACGTCCTTTGTCTTCAAGAAGAAACCGATGGTTCTGCCTTTTCTGACACTCGTACCATTTCACATCCTTTCAGTTACTGCCGGGCGAGAGGAGAACCAGCCTGTTGCTGCCGTACTAAAGTCGGTTCGGATGCTCACAATGATGCCATTGGTCAACTGTGACTGCGGGATAGCAGCAAAATTCCGCGGAGAGATCCACCCGCTCAGGCATCAGTTCCCTTAATGTCATATCACGCACTCCTATCCAGCAGCAGGGGAAACCAACGATGTTGCTCGTGGCACTGGATGCAGTGCGCCGGCGCTAAGCATCAAATCCGCTGTAGGTCACCAGAAAGCGGGATAGCGATAATGTTCTGGAGTAAACTCTCTGGTGTACACCTTTACGATTCGTGCGGTAGCAGCAGAACGAAGCGGCAAATGAGAACAAGCTTACTGGCGGAAGAAATGTCGGCCGCCAGTTGGTCGCATCACAAGGAGACGATGATCACCAGATTTGCTAAAAGATGTTCGCGATATATCTTCTCGGTCGACGCGCCCTTTCTGACGTCAGTAGGAAAGTTTTCACAGTGAACGTCACCGTCAGCCGCAGCCACGATGCGTTGGGGCAATCACTAAATGCACTTTGCAAATCGCAGAGGTGCCTCTGCAGTAATCAGTTTCGCACGTATATTTGTTTCGTTTTCTGCTAGACGTGGGCATTTTTTGTATGCCATGAAGGCGAGACTTCGTCTTGTTTTTTGTAATATGATGTCTGTGTGGCTTCGATGTTTGCGTTAGGTTTGACGAACAATAAGTGAACAAGGTACGTGCGTCAGGCGACCAGTAAAAAAAAACATCCTTCTTTTCTAAGTAAACAACAAGCGACTCTACAGTACGACTCGGCGGTCAGGTGACATTTATATATATTGTCTGCTTTATAAGTTATTAGAAAGCTTTCTCTCGTTCACTTCGCTCTTGCAAATTTTGATAGATAAATGTCATTGTTACTTTATCTTTATGTTAGCCATCTCAACTGAGCACTGAACTATATGGAACAACCGATTTCAAACCTATGATAAAAATATAGGACAACGTCTCTGTGTGTGCCCATTCCGGAACGAATAAACGTCCTGTTGAGACGTTATATTCCACAAAACTACGGTACGATAGATATGATTAATAAGGCATATATATTCAAATACAGTGGTTAGCTATGAGAAAGGAGAAGTTCGAAAAAAAAAAAAATATCGCGTTGTAGGCAATTAACTTATTTAATAACTTTGATAACTCGCCGATTTGTATGAGATATGCGTATTTACTTTGTATGGGTTGCAAAAATCAAAATATAATTTGTTCGTATATTTAGCTAGCGTTACGATAGCTTGCTTCTAACTACCGTATTGATGTTTTATACGTTCTTGACCTTGGCCTATGTTAAAGAGTCAAAGCTTTGCCCTTTATAGACAAATACATGTTCGGTAGTGATGTGATTATTTCGAAAAACGGAAGCCACAATTCGAAATAATGACCGATCGATGCCGCCCTAGGCGACATATTATATTACGATACATTTTTAGCCTTCACATTCGACGATAACGTTGTACAAATTCAAAAAACACCAACAGGCCGTACATAATAGAAGGTCTTCGCGACTAATACGCTCACAATTGCTTCACAGCGTTTTTGGTAGTGAATTTCCTCCAATTCGAATTTAAATGAACATCATATATTTATAATAAAACAGAAACAAATAAATTTACTGACGCAGATAAATATTTAGCACCAAACCACCATGGTCCTGAATAGTTGTTGATTATTTCAAGAACTTTATATCGCGGCTAGGTATTCCAGCAGACAGGCGGCTGTCTCCTAACGCGAAACAAACCCTGTCTATGCCGTATGGGTTCGAACCTAGATGACAACGTATCACTACCATTAAGGAGCAAAAACGTTACCTACTACGCTATCACGACGACTACCGCTTTATACCTAATAAGCATCTGACAGCCAGTACATGATCGTCTATTTCTATAGAGAAAAATCGTTATTACGCTTCCATTTCAAAATATCTATATCTATATATATATATGCATATGCCTTATGAGCAGTGGAACATTGCAAAAACATATCCGATGCTTAATTGCAGTTTATGTTTTTCCCAGTTGGCGATATGTAAATAGCGAGCGCATCACTTTACGATTCAGTGAGTGAAGTCCGTGAACGGATGACGTTTTACCTTCATTGTTGATGGTGCTTAATAAATGCTAGCAAACTTTCAGTGGGACGATTTAGTAGTTTCGTAGGGCCTGCGCCCGACCCAAGCTCCAAATTCGCGTAGATAACAAAAAAAAAAAAAGAAAAGAAAAAAAACAAACAAACAAGCGATGTAACTTTGCAGATTTTCAATTGTAGGCTATACGAGTACTTCGTGAGAAATAATGCCAATGTGGCCAACAGTATGCATTTGGCAAAAGCTACAAAACAGAACATGCGCGGCATCATCAAACGCTACACAATTTACAACTTGTTACAGATGAAATCAGAACTCGTCCGGACGACGGTTTGAAATTCGCGCGATAATTGTTTAAAAAAGTTGTAACTAGTTCTTTGCCGTGGAGCCATCGTGAATACGACAAATGAATCTCGTTTCCTAATCGCTACCTACAAAGCAGAGAAGATTCTCGATACTCACAAAAAGTGAACTTGATCAGTTTTCATTAAAACCGTAACCTAGGCATAATTCAACCACATGAAACAAGGGTCAGTGTTCAATCTCCAGCATGAACGAGCCGCACCGTGGCGCTGCCTATGTACGGCCTGTTAGCTTAAAACATTAACTCAAAGCAATTTTACTGCATTGACGTTATGCAGCAATTATAAAAGCGGCCAGTTTTTGGGTCATCAGTTGTTTCGGTCAGTTATTCGCTGAGCGTCACAGGTCCATGTTACACGGAGATAGTACAGTCCTATTTTCAAATATGGCGCGTCCGGTACTCTGTAATAATTCCTAACGTTTCCAGCTGCAACTGCACAATGTTCAATAGCACTTCAGACAAAGCTCACATTGGTGTATAAGACGAAGTACAAATCATCAGGTTCTACGCGCCCAGCGATAGGGCTAATTACTGTTGAGGATTTCCACACGATTTAAGATATCAAAACTTTGCCTTTTTCATCGATCCATAATTTTTTTTCCATCATCAGGATGCGGCTATCACCTACAATCGTGCTTACGCGATGCCGTATAGTCATCTCAAAGACAAAGATAACTACGAAATAGATCATTTCCGCTGTCACATGGTAAAGTCGAACAGCTCTATATTCACCTTTGATATGTATTTCGTAAAGCAAATACGTTGCGTTAAGTTTGTGATTAAGTCTTAAGTATTAAGGTTAATAAAGCTAAGTTAGCTAACCTATAGATAAAAACTTAATCGTAGTTTGATTTTGAACGAATAGCGATATTCGTCATTCTTTGGCAGCTTCTGACGCAGCAAAACAGACGATGTTGTATCTCTTTAAAGTACCAGATCAATAAGCTATACATAATAACAGTACTTCCGTTACATTGCTCTTAACGCTTTAGACGATAATTGAGTTGTTTTTTTTTAATCCAAATGTCTCATAAATGCGCCCATCCTATACAGGTGCACATACATGTACTAATCTGCTGTCGTTGGTTTTAGAGGGACGCCAGCTTCTTTTAGAACGAAATCACAGGCTCATTAGGGCAGAGGCAGGAGATTCGTGTCTGGCATGTGAGTGTAAACCACCTATTCTCCTACCAACTTCCAGATAAGGCCCAATCAATACTCTTATTTCGACTACCTGTTCTTCTTTGCCTCGTTTTGTGCATATGTAGGCTCATAAACCTAACAAGAACGGATTTTGGTTGTTTCCTTCTTTGAATCTCTTGTTTTCTAGAGTTTTTTTACCCTACTACTGTCGGATTGGAGACAATTGGAATGCACTAGGTTATTTTACAATTGGAAGGTTTGAGCGAGATTTAAGTGTGTCTACACGTACCAGTATCAATTCACCTATGGCCTAGGCATACGAAAAAATCAAGCAAACAATAATTCCATTGACTGGAGTATTTTTTGTCTGCGAAAGGAAACATAGTTTTTCTCAGTGTAGATGCAACACAGGAATGATTATATCTTAGTTTACTCCAAACACAATGTGTATAATATTTATGTTTTTCAAGTTGGTAAAAATGTGTTTTTCGTAACAGTTTGGCCTCAACTCTAGCAAAGTATAATGGAAAGTGGAACATAAACTACCGCTTAAACGTTAGGAGAGATAGGGAGAAACGTTAAAGAAGAGAATGAAAAGCGTTAAAACGTTGTATAGAGCTAGCCCACCCCTTTAACTCGTCTCCGAAGACTATTTGTGATACCACTATTATTGGATGTCTAGTGTTTCCCTAAAGTTCACCTCGTTTATGGTTCAAAGCTTCTGGCAAAGAAAGAACTGGTCAGTTATGATAGAAACAAGACTTTTTAAATACGTATGTTCTTACGTCTTAAGAGGAACTGTGATTTTTTCCCATATAATTCAGTTTGTCCCAAGCAGAACATTATATGAAAGTGGTAAATAGAACAATGTGGGTTAGGTCAGAATCGAATCGAAAAAAATAATAACTTCAACGTAGATCCTCTGCTCAGAAACGAGACCGTGCATCGTTTTGGAAACGTACACGGATGTAAGTAAAACGTCATTTAAAATTTTGTATTTTAATTATTTAAACTCTTGTTACTGTTCAAATACGATGAAAGCTACAATAATCTGGCTAAAAACAAATGGCTGTTAGATAATATAGAGTAGCAAACGAATGCTTGTTATAATAAAACAAAACGGAAAATTAAAACATCGAGTAGGCGAAACTCCAACGGCAAACGGGCTAGATATAGGAAAAATCATAACATTACGCAAATGCAACCTTTTGTTAGAAATCCTCAATGGGTAGTCGATAATCCTCGACTGCTAACTAGATCCCATAGTGTACAGCCATATGCATGCCTTGTTTCCATTCAAGAAACCTCTTTGGAACAAAAATGGGCTAAATAAGTTCTTGTTATTTTATGAACTAAATTCCCTTTATTTGGTTATTCAAAAGCTGAGACGTCTTTTATGAACGTTTCCTTTTGCGTGGTGATAAGGTGCGAACAAACAGAAATATGTCCATTCGTCGAAAGATGGCGTTCACTCTAGCCACACATATACTAGGTTATAAAGCATTCGCACATTCACTATTTTTTTTACTACGTTGGACCTGAGACGGCCTAAAATGTCCTAGGTATCCGCATAAAACATCGATCATACTCTACGTGATTTTTTTGGATGAACGCGTATCAATTTTGCGGAAGTTCATTTAATTCACAACAACTGCGCAGGAACGTCACCTAGCGTTACGCAAGACGAAGATCAATTACTCTTGCTGATCGGCTTTTGACATTGCGACACCATGATTGCGATGTGAGATTAGAAGATTACAAGCGATTAATGCAATCGTTCCTACTATTTTTGCCTCAACGTACAGCCACAATTGATTGCTTAATTTCCACAACTGATAATTAATACGGATTCTCACACCAGATCGTGCTTTTTACCCGTCTCCATGAAACATAGTAAGGAAAAATAAAGATTGTCTTTTACGTTACGGACTCCTTAGCCGGCTGGCTCTGTTCTGGCGATTGTCGTATCTCCGAAAATTTTCCCCCAGGAAGCTACCGATCGTGTGGCCATCGATCAACATCTGAGCCGTTTGACACAACGAGCTAGCTGGACCGAACGTTCCTGCAAATTTCTCTTGTCACCACCCGAAGACAGGAACAACCGTTAACGCTGTTATAACTTGTTACCTATTAGCTACTAATTTCCTGACTTGCAACGGCCATTGCTACTACACTGTAATAATCCGCTTGGTGCTTAGCGGTAGAATATTGTCACGTCCTCTCATTACTTATATAAGCTAAAGGAATCTGCTAAAAAACTATGTTCTGTGTCAGATGTGATGGTGGAAGAGACCGAAGTTTCCACACTGGGAAAGAAAGAAAGGAAGACGCAAAATAATGGCTGGGTATCGTAGCGTAATCACAGACCCGTGCTGTGGCGTCTATAGTGGAACATTTCATCTTTTCCGACACGCCAAATACTCTCATCGCCTCCTGTATTTATATACTCGCGCGTCGACTTATGTGCGACTTTGTTACATGAAATAACGGCTATTTCTCTGCTAAGTTAGTGGGGTTGTAGTTAACAAGACGGGCTATTAGCCGTAGAAGGTATATCTGGAGGAGCTTTAAGACAAAGTGTCGTGCATCACGATTAAGCTCCAGAGACCTATTTTATTATTAACAATTGAGAATCAGTACTTTATCGTTTAGAAAGTAGTGAACTAGTCATGCCGCCTTCATGCTGAAGATATGACTCGTCAATCGATTCCATATGTCCGAACGGCAATTCCGTAGGGTTGACGAGAAGTACCCAATTGAAACGCGTAGCAATAAATAAGGTTTTCGCCTAATCTGAACTATACTGAAACTGCGGAGCTTCTAAGAAGGCCAGTGGCCGTACTAAAAACTGTGGTCCTACAAAAAATGTCGCCCGCATCAAGCGATGTTTTAATTTAGAGTGTAATATTTTAATGTAATAATTTAGAGTGTAATATTTTAATGTAATAATTTAGAGTGTAAAAATCAATACCGCATTATTTAGTTCTAATAAACATTGATCGCGGGAATCGAATTATGATTTAGAGCTGGGCTCACAATAGGCCGTGTATCTGCGTAATTTTTTATCGCAACTGCCGCAGAAGATTTATGCTATTTTGGCCTAATACAAGGTACCAAAAACTATTGTATAGTTAACAAACGAGATCACAGTAGAAGTTCTCAATTAGCAGCGTGCTTTAGTGAATTATCCTTACTATAACGGCCGACTGTATGATACGTTTGCATGGAAATGCGACAGCTTATCTCTATAAAGCTCAATGTATGAATAATTACTGGGAAAAATTTTACGCAGATCAAATAATTCCTATTTCATCAAATGGAAAAGTAAAAGCTGGATCCTGAAAAAAGAACACCTATGCAACGACGCGTTCTCAGTTAACGCAAGCGCTAGAGTATATTGTTAATTGTTGCCCGACGTACGCGTCCAGCATTGCGTAATTAGGGCTAATTTCACGGTCGAATTGGGTTACGATAGAGCTTCCCTTGTCGACGATGATCAGCGTTGCAAAGCGAACGATAGTATATAGACGAAGAGTTGAATCGATTAGCATCCTCGTTTTGCCTAGTGGATCCTCCTACCTTCACCAGTTTATGCCGGTCCTGATATGGTCCAGAATAGTAAACATAGTTTTATAGTTCAGCTCTTCGTTCCCTTTGTAGTTTCTGCCCGTTATGCTATTTGCCTTTTAATAAAACACATACATCTCAATTATCTAGATTGCAGTAGGAAATCGCTGCTCACCTATTAATCGCGTCCACTCCGCAACATGATTCATAGGCAAGTAGGTTTTTTTTTACTCCCACCACTTTTGTGTACCTTGTTTACTATGCTACTGTTTATCGTGGCCCTCACACGTATGGCCTACCTACCAGGTCTTCTTTAACATTTTTCAATATATTATCTTTTTTTTCTATGTATCATACCATTCTGTTGGATAACAACAACTCTTTCCACTATCCAAGCGATAAGCGACATGCGTCGGCTGGTCTCAATTGCGTTTGGCGGCACGAATCTGCCTATCTGGACTGACTATTGATTGGACCTTCTACTTGATCATCTGATTATTACTCTAGCGCAACACTCTAAACATCTAAACACAATACATATTAACAACGAATTCTTCTACCTACTTCGCTTTCTTACTTATGTTTTTCTCTTTATTTTTCAGCAACTTGAAGTTCCGTGTAACTGGCCGATATCAAACAGTTATAACGATGACAACGTCCACACACAAAACCAAGGCCACCAAGGTTGGGTATAGTATACTTGCTTCTAATGAGGTAGATTGCGTCCTCTTTGATGGTGTGTATATATATATATGTATATGTATATATACATATACGCAAATATATGCACAGTACTATCTTAATAGTTAATGAACATTCGCTCTCTGTAGACTTTAATTACTGCAGAGAGAGTCTTTTTTATGCAATACGGATGCCTTGTATGGCTACAGAAAACACTATTCTGTCACCATATCAATATTGTTGTATAGTGACATTTTGACTTCGAGTTCTTGGCTCGTACAAATTGTGGAATTTTCTTTAAAAAGATTCCGAAAAACAGGATCGTAATACGTATCCGGTGATTGTTTGATTGCCCGTCACAGTGGAAACCTCTGCTATGCTACGGTCTTTGTAGGAGGTAGCAAATGTAAACTGTTAATAGGGACTTAGTGGAAAAAGGCGCGTTAGACAGGGTCAAAATGCGTGTTTGGACTTATTTACGTACAAGATCGAAGGCATTTGTTGAATAAAGAATAGATTTCAAGCCAGAAAATGCCTCCGAGGATCATCCTGTGGGCGCGCTTTTAGTGCCAATAGCGTTTCGTAATTATGCGAAAGACGTTCGTTTATCTGCGTTCATTCACAAACCGGGCTTTGCAGTCACAACGTAATGAATACAGAGACTAAAATGCATCGGGCTTGTTCGTTACCCGCGTTTTTTTCTTTGTAAGTAACTATCACATGTTCACTCGCAGTCGAAAATTCCATCTGCGGTAATGGCGTATCTAGATGACGCTTGTCGGACCGATGCTAAATATCATAAGTTCTGTTTGGATGTAACTTTAGCCATACCGCTGACCAAGCACTCCGATGTCTCCCTGCCTGCTCCAACTAGCTGAGCGGTCTAGGGTGAATCGTTCGGCAAATTCCGTATGTCAGAACTCAATTCTACTGTTGACTATTGGTTATCATTCAGAAATCAGCAACAATCGATAATTATCAAGTAGTCTCAATGCGTAGCTGGCACAGCGCAACGAGCAGTTCGAACAATATGAGTTCGTTCCAACCCGACTTTCCCTGGCAGACCTTCCACGAACCCTCTGCAGGTGAGTGGCCGTCTGTGGTGCGATACGCCGCAGCATTTTGCCGTCGTCGATGAATTGCCTCCTCACCGTCTTCGGCAAGCACCGCGCATATACCGCCATTGCGATTATCATAATCTGTTCGATTGGCACGACGGACTCTTACAAAGCAAGGAACAACCGCCATCCTGATGACAAGATAGCGATCGGTAGCTGGCGGGAACACGCGACGCCCGATGCCAATCGGCGCAGAGAAAGTGTGAACAGGCAAACAAACGAAGGAACGGACGGATACGCCTAGGTAAATCTGACACCAAGCAGACGCGGCCGGTGGCAGTAGCGGTTTATGGTGCGCGAAGGATCTCGCCGTCTCGAGTTTAAACTTGAGGCGGACATAGCTCACACGTCCTTTCCCACGAGCAGCAAAGGCATCAGTCGCAAAGAAGATACACCGTGTCAGAATCCAGTTGCCCACTGTCGTTTCTGCTGCTGCCGCTGCTGCAAACCCTTAAATTGGCCCCGTATATAACTGCTAGGTGCAAAAAGGGTATCATTCAGACGGCAGTAAAGACAGCAATGAAGCTGCAAGCCACTTCAGTTTTTCTTTGAGCTTCACCCAGTTCTATGGGTTAGCGTGTGGCTCAAGCAACAGGTTGTTGACGCCGGATCACGACGCCGTATGAAAATGAATCCACAGGAGAAAATTGCGATATTATCTTCAAGTTAAGATTTTATCCAAGCCACAGAAGACTCGGCCGAACGGGCCATGTTGACAGAATTTCTGTTAGGCCACTAAATGCCAATAGCTTTTTTTCGCTATCAGCATATGTTGGTCATTCATAATTAAGATCAAACTTGAAAATATAACGGAAAATGGAGATAGTGCGAAGCGCAGGTAACAAAAGTGTATAAAAACGTCGACGATCATTGTGCCGAACGCTGAGGCGTGATAGTTAAATCAAGTTTTAACTGTGAACTTTGTGAACCGTAGAAGAAACAAGGAAATCGACTTCAAGAGTACTCGCTGACACCTAGCACGCACGTCTGAAGCTAACATGCATATTGAAACAAAAGAACACGGCATCAAAGGTGCGTAATTCAGGCCTACCTCGAGTACAGATCATTGTTATGGCAATTATTAGTAATAACTATATTGGAAGTTCATGTAGTTACTGTGCTACCAGCTGCCGTTACCCATTACCCGTAAAAATCAACTAATTCGACGCCAACGTGCCCATGCTGAGTGTTTAGTCCTGTGGAGCACTATGGCTATGATAAGCTGCACAAATTAACCGTTTCAGATGGCAAAGTTACGAATCCATTGATTGACCAATTGACAGAAAGCCGTACAACCGCTGCTCTGAAAACAGGATTTGCCTTTCGAAATCCATCGATTTATTCGTTGCATAGAAACTCTGACGCGGATATATGATAAAGGAAAAGCACGTACACTGTATAGTATCGTTGATATATCGGTGCTCATAATTTGGTGTACCTGTTTCAAATTATGCAAATGTGACTTTCCATTAAGTGGCCCAAAAAAATACAGAATATGATCGTATTTTCACAAGTAACTTACGTAATTAATGCGGTAACGTCCTTTCCATTGCGTTTATTATATGTGGCCGCTATTTGTACGTGCTGTATAAAGCGTATCGATTAAATATGCACGCTTTAAATTCAATTCTTGGATGAATTCTATTTTTTTTTTTAATTAATTTAAAAAATTAGAACGGGCTGCAAACAAATAAGCGATAGCGGAAGACGAACAAATGTAAAAATTTCCTCATTTCTACCGTGCAGCCAGCGGTAGTAAATGATCTCTATGCTCATAGAAACCATTCGTTCTTATTGAAATATCTGTTATGCTTGCTTACGATAGATAACCCCGAACAGACCCAAGACCAGCCACTGTGGACATGTAGCGCCACTGAAATGTCTAACAGTAGGCTGGATTCGTTTACGCGGAGTTCTAACGTCAGACTTTACTTTCTATTGGCAAATTTGCGAGTATGAGGCCGCAGTAATTTACATGTATCTAACCAGACTAAGACCCGAAACCTTCCGACTTCCCTCGAGCAACCCAGTTCAGTAAGCGATTTCGCCTCAGACGGATCTGAACAGATCGTACGTCGGCCTGGTACCAGACTGTTTAGCGATATCAAATTGCCCCTAATGCAAGTCCCGTCCTAGCTGTTGTATTGGACGAGCAACTCCAATTAGATCGAGTTTTATTACCAAATCAAGTTGCGATTTATTCAATCCTTTAACGTTTTTTTTTCTTTTGTTAGTATTAGACTGAATCCAAGCGCTTGGAAACGGAGCAGACTGGTCAATTGAGAGTCAGTTAATACGAATTTGAACGGTAAGCGCTTGATTAATATAGCATGCATAAGACATACAATAGACTGATCTGCTGCACATTGGTCTGAATGCTATCTACTGATTACATTGTTCCTTAAATAGATCATACAATCTTTGCGTATGATTTTATGTACACACGCTCAACAGAATTTGCCAAACCACGACGTGAGCTCGTACGCCATAGTAAATGATCATCGCAGTGCTAGAATTTCGTGTCGAACTTGAAGCTTTCGCAAAGAAATGCTATCTCTTCAATGTTTGTGCTGTGCTATAAGCTGTTACTACATGGGTATTGAAAAAGTACATAACCCTTTGGCATGCATCAGCGCCTCTGACGGTACCTGAAGGCCCGTTCCGTCTCCATTACAAGCAAAAGGGATACTTAGAGTATCACGTATTGTTTGTAAGCCAATAGCTCTTGGACAGCCCTTCATGTTACAAGGGTATTCTCCACAGGGGGCTTCCATCCTTTCAGAAGGGCGGCGCAAATTTCCCCTAACGTTGTACTTCTTTACTAGTAGATTTAATACTCGGGCAAAAGTGAGTTTGGCGACTTTATCGGGTACATAAAGCTGACGTCATTCAACGTCTTACTGCACGCACGGGTAACATAAAGACAAAGTATCTAGTTGACGTCTTCGACCGACGCAAGGACTTTGGCGTGAATTTACCACCAACCTGGTTTTATTCATATCTGCTCTTTTGTAGTCATAGTGTTATACATGTAGGTCAAAATGCTAGACGTAAAGCTTGCCGTGCTTAAGATTACTTTATCAGTCAGCTGATCTGGTCTGGCTGTCTTATCCCTATAAAGTATCTCAGGCATCACTGTGCATCGTAGCTCAGCCGGTTAACGTCGAACGGATACGATGCTGACGATGACTGACAAAGCGCGAAAAACAGATTACGTCTCTGACACGGATTAATTGTGTCATAAAACTAACCTTCCGTTGGGCCTTTCGATCCACTTCAAGTCAACATGAAAATAAATGCTATAGAAAATGCGCCGTCCGCTCTCCTATCAGATCCGTAAGCTCTGTATTCTAGCCTTCAAAATAGTGCGTCGCTCAATGATGACACAATTCAATGCCGTTGCGTCACTGAAAAAAAAGGACCACATTCAACGCTATTAAAATTGCACATTTTTTCTATAATTGAATCTGCTAAATCAGCATAGGATGCGAGCAGAAATCATGTTATGCAATAGAGAGCTATGAGTGAACATCTGGATGTTCACGGAAAGCCAGCGTTTGGGGTAACCGGTTCGTGGTAATCGTTATGTCGGCTTCTTCAAAGGCTAGATTGCGAATCGAACTGCCCTAACTAGGCGGAGGAAAGCGTCCTACGCTTAGTTTAGGACAGAGAAAACATTATCTCTCTAGGATAGGTTAAGCGAGCAGCAAATATAAAAAAAAAAACACTTATAAAGCTGGGAACATGGGCGAGTAACCGTTGAGAGCCAACGTTTACAGTTTACAAGAACGTTTTGTTATGGTGCATAATGTTATTCTCAAAGAGTAAATTTCTAATTCACAATTGATAAGTATGGTATCGTTTATCAAAAGCATGTATGTAACGTGACTAGTATGTGTTGCTGAATCTATCTGTCCTTGTTGGCACCTCTGTAATTTTTGGGCTGTAAAAAGCGAGCATCATTAGGAGAAGAACTAATTGTAATGGTAGAGGTGTTACTTTGACCGCATAGTTCACAATGGGCCAGAACAAATGACGCCACTCGTCGACCGGCTAAACGAGACTGAAGTCTACATACAGTATTACATGGTGAAGACCACACGACTCTGACAGCAGTAGTATATAAAGCATATTTCAAAGTGAAGAGATGTCCATCGACGAATGAATTCTGCCATAATCTATTGATGAAAGGATTATTTCCTAGATGTTCTCTTAACGCAAACCTCGTCTATCGAGGGTTACGTCCCTAAGATTGTCATAACGCGTATCGTTTGACTATGCACTTCAGCACACGATAAAAACAATCTTGTGTTGATCAGTCCTCCGCTCGTGTCCGCATGTTTTCCCCGCACGGAAAATCTATCCCCTCAGACTTAGATACCGATCGTATCGGTATATGCATATATATACTAATCAGTCGTTGTATATTGAAATGTATGTAAAAGCTCTTGTGTACGTTTCGGTATATGTTGACGTAGTGATTGTTTTACGGCGACCCTCCGAAATTTCAGCGCGCGTTCTTATTAAGCACAGTTGAAGGAGCACATTACACATATGACGAGCGGAACACGTACCTAGGATTGCCATCGCTTGCTGTTTTCTTTTCCCTTGCGACCATATACTAGCTTGCCAAATACCTGCGCAATCGTATATGTTGTTGTCAAGATTTCACTGTCGACCAGACCAGTGAACCCAGAGCTGATCGCGGAAGTTGACCTCATTCAAGCATAAAGTGATCTTCGAGCGCGTATTATTTGAGCAGTTACCTTTCAGAAAAAAACACTTTACTGACTGAAAAAATGTCATTATCAGCGGGTAAGAAAACCATAATTCGTAACACGCGGGTCTACTGCGGGCTGGGCTTCATTCTATTGAAAGAAACAATGATCAATCGTGCAAGTATGTATGTAACGCTGTAGCTTATCACTAGCCCGTTTTCAATATTTGCTAACCCGGTATTAAATAGATATACAGTCACCTTTCCCTATAAAATTTCTGTTTATATTGAACGTCAGCTTGCGCCGAAATTCCAGCAAAACACTACCAGGTACACCAGTTGTTATCCGTGCGTATGTGTATACCAAAGGACCGATCGCATTGTATTTATGTCGTATGCTAGGAAAACAAAAAATGTCTGTAAATAATATGACCGGATTGAAGTAACTGATTCGAATTCTTCCAGGTGTAAACTAGCTCTTTTCTTGAAAAAAATCCTCTATTGTTTGAGTGGGTGTGGATATCTTAGAACTACATACAATAGAGATACAGAGAAAATTTCTTCGTCATATATATAGGTAGGTAGGTGTACCGTCTCAACGACCTCGATATTTTTATGGGCAAGAATATCTGCTGCAGGCTGACTTCGCTTTCCTCCGCATCACACCGAGGCCGAAGAAACAAGAAAAACATCGATGTCACGCCATCTGATTCAACGCTAAATATAATAAATGTGCACAAGACTGCAACTGAGAAAGTTAGCCGGCCGGCTGATCGAACATCAAAAAAGGACTCGAGTGCCTTTTTATACTTTTTTCATACGCGTATATCAGTCAGAAACTAGGGAATCTGGCTGACGTGGAAATAATTTCTCAGCGTCCTTTATAGTAAATGACATTATCTAATCAACGAATGCCGCTAATGCAATTTCTAGTCGTATGTTAGCTGTTCAGCCACTAGTAATTTGTTGGTATGATTAATTGTCACATTTATTAAGACCAAATGGACAAGGCATTACATTGACTGTGACGATCTCACATTCACATTACAAGCTATGGACATTTCTTCAAGAGCCCTTTCACCACTTCTCGTTCCGTCAGTCATCAACAAACGTAGAAATACATAACACAAAAAATCAACTACGACGTCTGGTTACTGCCGAAAATCGTTCATGTCACTTCGGTTCGCTTGATAACTTCCTCCAGAATACCCATTGGCACTAATGCTGAGGCAGCGGAAGTTGCACTAACTTATTTTGAGAGTATCTGTTTTCGGCTAAATCGTGAAAATACTCGTGATGCAGACAGCACTGTCAGAGCGCTGCTTGAAAGCCAAAAAACACAGTCGCCTTAGAGCACAATCGAATAACCCGATCTGAGTTTTTCAGCATTCAGACATTAGCAGACGGCGTCATAGCTGGAGTGATGATTTTTACTAGAGGTGGAACGAGCTTGCACAGTCTCGACTAAACAGAAATGCCATGCTTTGTAAATAGATAATCTTTTCTGATAACCTCTGATAAAGTTATGCCGGACAACTTTCTTTGCTTCTAATTAGGCCCTGGAAGCAAACGGCTTCCAATGAACATAATCGATGCTGTATACTTATATATATTTATTTCAGTATAAATTTGACATACGTCCACGATCCCCGTAGCTTCGTCCGTAAAATAATTCCAACTAAGCCCATATGTGATTGTCGTTATCCTTGTGATAACAAACCTTATTTGTGTTGTCCAAGTTGTCTTCGGCTAATGTTATGACATGTCGTCAATACCGACACAGGGCCATATGTAAGCTAGCGTTCTAATATCGACTATGGCGCCTTCGAAGAACATTGTCAACACAATGGCGTGCTTAATTTCTTCAGTTTTAGTTGGCACGCGAAAAAGGCCAATACATTCGCGCACACTATTCCTTGTTTGGACCTTAGACTACTATAATTAGTTATACGGCTTTAACCTGCTAAATGATCGATTTGAGAGCGCAAAGCACTTCTGGATTCGATGTTGGCACTGCCACTGGAAGTTAGCGATCTTCACGTACATATTGGCTGAGATTCATGCTACTTTTTACTAAGATTGTCGCAGATTTGCCGTTCTCACATACACTACTGTCTAATGAAATGGTGATCCCATGCTTGCATAATAATAATGTTGCATTAGGCAAAGTATTTTGGTGGTAATCGTTTTAAGAGTTAGAGAACGCCAAAGATTTGATGATGTTATGCGGTAGTACACGTATGACATTATGAATGTAGCGGTCGCTGTTAGTCCAGTCACCAACTTGCGATAGCCAATCGAAATGGCAGAAAATAGATTCTTTTTTAGCCCTCTCTACTTGACCAAGGCCATCCATTGCAGACGCGGCGATTATAACAATCTAATTTGACCTTCTGCCAACGGGCAAGAGGTCGATCTGTTCTTATGATGCTGATTAAAGGATCCGATATATTCAAAAAGCGCGCGTAAAAACATCCGCTAAACAACGTTTCAATCACAAGAGACTTTGATGCAATATTGAGAGGCCCTGCTATGTGATGGAGCAGGCCATTTCGGTGAAAAAAGACTCGACTTCTGCACTGAATCCGCCGATCCAGTGTTAACTATAAGCACACAGTTAACCAGATATGTATACTTGTCCAACTTATGCTGCCTGTTAACTCTTACGTCGCGTTTCTCCATAAACAACTAGATCGCATTTCGCTTCGAGTAACTATATAGCAAACTGTGCTTAAAATACGTTTTCAACCAGATCTTCCTACCCATATCTGTTCAGCTAGTCGTATGCTCAACCATTCTCTTTTAGTTGGTTTAACGTTCACCAGCATGCGGAAACTTTTTACTGCTTTTTATTACATATCTATATTTATGTGATTGTGACGAAAGAAAGCCATGTTGCTCATTACGTATTGGAGGCCATAAATGATATGATGAAAATATTTGCGACGTTGTTGCAAAGTAAAACATTTACATATTTTCATTCACTTAATACGTAAATAAACGTTACATAGCAGACAGGACGTATGCACATTTTTATACAATTTCGTGTCTTCAGATGGCGGAATACGTCGCTGGGCCTGGTATGGTTAGTTTCGGCTTCTTGGAATCGACTACTATCGGCTTCGGCGACACACTACATAAAAAATAGTCGGCCGACTTCTCGTTTCAACAGACAAAGTCAAACGGAAATTTCCCGATCGCGATTGCAAACTGTAATCATGTCAGATTGGGCTGGGTTGGGCATTTATTGACGCAGACTATAAATCATTACCGATTTTTAGCGTTTTCTGAAAAGACGCTTCCCGTCAAAATGAGTGAACGTTGTATAGATAATGAATCAACTGATAATATCTAATAATCGGACATTCATATATATAAAAATCGGATAATAACGGATTTAATAATGCAGGCTAGGTCGGAGACTCCTTACGATACAATCCAATTAAATAATTGTATTATTATTATTTAAATTTATGCCGAATGGTTTAATTAATAGTAGTGTCCATTCATTTTACGCATACTGAACGGTTTGGACGACGTTTCAACGCACATACAATTTTAGAGACGAAAATCATCTTTCTACAAATTTCGTTCCGTTTACGAACCTTATTAACGTGATGAAGTTGTACTTACTTATATTCCTTATTCCTTATATTCCGAAGTAGCGTGACCAAATTTGCTCAAGCCCTTGTAACTATATGCTTACTGTAGAAAGATTAATGACAAAATTGGTAGCATACATCGAAACTGTGCCCTTTAAGCAGAAATGTAAGATTCTAAAACCCTGGTAAAATACATGGCGACAATATCTGTCGGTACATGAACAAGCACTGTACACTGTAAGGCAAAAAACAAATTTCAATCAAGCTTCATAATTACTTTTAAAAAAGATAAACTGCTATTTATTAAGAGTCGTTTTTATGCAGATTTGTGATGTCAGTATTTAATGGTTTCGCCAACGTTGTACAGGCATAGTAGAACGCAGACGATGGCCAAACCCGCTCCGACTGACTGATTCAGAGTTATTTGAGGATTTGCGAACATCGTAAATGGCTGTCAGTGGAAAAAATGCACTGCAGTTAATCAGATTTCGGTAGTTGGCGCCTTCTGTTACGTGCAATAGACCTTACGACCACTTGATATTTCCTGTATGTATAATACATTATATATATGGGTTCGTTTGACTGACAATTGAAGCTTACGTATGAGGAATTTACTACGGACCAAAGGCATTTGTCTCTAGCAGTACTCGTGGAGGCCTGATGTAAAAAAAATACTCGGCTCTTTTCTAAAACAAACCTCCGTTTTTTCGGTGTGAAAAAATCACTTTGGCTATATGGTCTCTTTATGTATATACACCGATTTAATATATACTATTCAATGCCAAAGGTGTTTAAATGACGATAGGTATCAAACGATAACTTTGAGCTTGTTCGATATAATTATGATTCTAGCAAAATAGTAACGATGGAGCCGAAAGCTCGTGCTATCAAACTGTGGACTACAAAGGCTCGTTCAAAAGTTGTTCGAACTAGTCAGTAACTTCCAATAGCGGATAAAAAGCGGTATTGACGACTCTTCTTTGAGAATGTCAATTCCCCGAATTAGCTCTGTGTAGCTTCGTGACTAGGTTATCGTCTTTCAACAGCAGGGTCACGCGAGGCAGCGATTTGGTGGTCTTCGCAGTCAGAGTGACTAACGTATACTACGCAGAGATGTCAAACGATGAGAACGAACGAATGAAATCATTTTAGCCGGGAGCAGCAAAGCTTGTGTAGAAGATAAACAGCCATAGATTTACCTCAGCAATGACCGTATTACACTGTGATACGCAAAACGATCTCCAATGACGATCTGTGAAGTCGTAGCAGTCTTTATCGGGGAAGTATTCTACTCTACTTAGTGAAGATAGTGCCGAGTACTGAAAAAATTACAGATAACGCAGGAACAGTCAACAGTTTTTTTCATATACGAAACACGAAGCAAAACTGTTTTTGACTTATAGTTCCCGGATGATGTGGGAAAGCCTATTTCCGCAAATAACCATTGCTCGCATTGAGGCTTCTGAGCTGCGGTCAATTTTCATCAGAACAATAGATAGGAGGTTGCATGATATCTCCTAGATGAAAACTGTGGTTTTTTTTTTATCAGTAATAGTAATACACTTATATATATTTACAGTGGCATTTAATTAAAGAACACATGAAAGGTATAATTCTGTGTAAGGTCTATGGTACCGAACAATTGGTCGGCGATAAAATAATACAACGAAAAAAACTCTTTCGTAGTATTGTACCTATGATCGTCATGTCCATCTCAGCCCAATCCAATGAGAAAATTGGTTCAATTCCACCAAATGCCTCCTCTTAAAAATACGAGACACGGTTCAACGGAAAATTAATGATAATAATTATTATACTATATTAATTATCGATATTATTGTTGCTATATTTAAACAACTCTGAACGATTTGATATTATTGCAGTCATTTTTTTATGACACTTAACAGCTAAATTGACTGACGTAGATTATAATTCTAGTACCACACTGATTTGAGATAGAATTTATATAAGAATTTATATATAGTATTTATATCAGAATATTTATATAGTATTTATATATACGGAAAATTAAGGCCGATTTACCAAGTGGCTGTATTCATATTGCCACTACAATGTACAGACACAATCAGAAAAAATTTCTATTAGTTTTCCTGACTTTTTTTTTACCGGTTAACCAAGTATTTTTGGCAGACCTCATAAGTTGTCCGACCAAGCGACATAAGCTAAGACAGAACGCTACTTATATATGTACGTATATATATATATCATAGCAAGGCGTAACGTCTCGTTTTTATTGTAGAAGGGATATAGCCCACAGATATATAGCCTGCCATTGTCAATTCATAGTCAGATATGTCATCTAAGACGATATCAAAGAGCCTATCAGGTTGTGTTACTACTCTAAAAGATTATACTTATCGCTAGGAATGGTATACGATGAACTATGAAGCGTTCTCCAATGATATGTAGGGTGTCATTGATAACAGCTAGTCACTATCGGTTCAGTTGCTAGGTCATGGCATGGGGTATGCGTAGATATACATAGATTTACGTCCTAAATTCTGTGTTGGGAATTATTGGAGTTCGTTAGGTCTCAAGTAAATTCCGTAAACCGTATGAGGAAAAACCACCGAAACGATAGTAGCCGCCAGGTGAGCAGGTTTTTCTTATCCGTAATGGTAAAAAAATAAAACGAATGTAATGGATACATTCACGCTAATAAGCACTAGTACGATAGAACGTTCGAAGTCTGGCGGAAGACACTCGACTCGCTGTAGTCTACACCGCCGATTTGTCTTAAACTACTGTCTGTAAAAAATAATTCAAGTTTAACTGTAATCCCTGATCAATCCCATAACTAAGTTGGTATCATCGTTATTCCACACGTCATAATCACTATCAATCCTTAATAATAGCAACATCGTTAAATGATGACAGCCATTTAGGCGCAATACATGTACGTGTGAGAAACGCTACAGGCCAAACTACAGGTCGCATTTTAATGTATAAGATGTTTGTTTTTGAAATCTTCTCGTCTCTGTAGAGACGAAATAAGCATTTTGATAATGTCCGCTTGAAGTTGGCCTGTTACTATAGTACGGTTACTGTGAATAATGACTTAGTACCTATTCGGCGCTAATTAGGCATGCTGCTGCTATTGGGTAAGAAAAGATTTAACGCTTTTCTTGACAAAATGTCCTAGTTCAAGTAGCAAAAATAGGCTTTCAATTTCATCCAATAGGCTGATATTCAATCTGCCAGCCTTGCTGTCACCGGTTTACTGTCGTTATTTGCTCCGACGTTTTTTGAAACGAGGTTTTGAAAACCGAGCAGTTCGACAATAGAGATCAACTATTGCACCGCTTCTAGATAGATTACCTAGCGTACTAAAATTATTTGAAGGAGTTATTTTCTAATAGGTTGGTGGTTTAATAGGTGTATATTGGATTTTTAGAGAGATTCAAAACTGAAAACGAACAAATTGATTTGAAAACCAGTCCGTGTAAAGGTCATAAAAACAAAAAAAAAACTTTTATAGAAACAATGAGAATTGAAGTGTATCATGTTTAATAACCATTCAGTAATCAGTGACAAAGATGTCGGGTGTATCTTGTAGGCTTTTTGTGAATGGAACAAGTGTCTCTAGATAGGTAAAGTTTGTCGTTTCAACGAAATCACTAGAAAAAAAATTGCGCAGATCTGCCTGTAAACATGGCTGAACCTTCCGATTACTTAGTATAGGCGGGATGTAATGATTTGGGATAACCGTAAAGTCAGTGTAAGGTAACAGTGAGGTGGACAAAGATCGACGGTGTCAGTTCGACAGACAAACGAAGCTGGAAGTCGAAGGCTTCTATTCAATCCGTACTATATGCAACTATTACATTTGCGTAAATCTATGTTGTCTTAGCAATATTCTCTAAGCGTCTATTGCGCATCCCTATCGCTTATCACCGCAAATCCATTTAGCGCGCATCTATCTGTTGCTTGGACATAGCGCCCGTCCTGCAAACCGTAACCGGATATCTTGGCCCTATCTGGTCCATTTTTAATTCAATAGTTCCGTTAAAAAAAACAAGGAATACGCTTATTAAACCGTGCAATTTAGTAGTAGCCCAAAAATAGCTCTTCGTTCCGGTTTCAGACCTTGGGTGATGAACGATCGCAATCCTGAAACAATTAGAGAAGGCCATTGTGCTATTACATATATCGATTACTCGTCATTGTCCTTCTTCTAGCCACAGGTCCACTTAAAGGATTAACCGTTTTCTAGCCTTTGTATTATTGTAAAGCAACGCTTTAACTCTTTTACCGCTATCCTTTTAATTCTGCGGTGGGTTTTACGATCACATTTCCACTCATAGAGAAAATTTTATGCCCCTAAAAACTAATATTCGAGTGTTCGAGCTTGACGGAGCATCACAAGAGATGTGACGTTTGCGAGCTTAGTATCCATACGATGGCCACCATAGCGCAAAGCAGTCCATAGTGGAATTAACTGCAGTAAACGACTTCACAAAAAACTACGCGCATTCAGCATCCTTCACTCACTCGCCTATCCATCTTCGATCATGAGGGATGAAATTATAGGGAAATACCTGTACTCTCGAAGTTTACTAGCTTTTTCTTGTTTTGCGTGGTCTCTTGCTTTACGAAGCTCCGTGTGCCTCCTCTCTAGTCAGATATGCTCCTTCTCTTTACCTTCTTCGATGGATTCTGCGCAGTGATTTTTAGACGATAGCATCAGCCAGCTCTACGTTGTATATCCGCAAATTATCTTGCTCATACCGTTCAATGAGAGCAAAACATGACCTGCTCCGTTTGTTAGTGCAGCAAACTCACACGCTGTGTCTGTTTGATAATATCGCTTTTCATCCTTCATCGTCAACCTCAATCAACAGAATAGAGAAATACGTATTCTATGGCAAGCATGGAAACCAGACGCACACACATGTAAGCACAAACAGTGTGCTTTTGTGCACCTCCTTACGTTTTTAAGTCTGTATGGACCTGTTACATGTTACTATGCTGTTTTCTGATGGCCCGCATAGCCTGCGTAGACCAGCGGCTCGCATGTTACTGGACCAGCAAAATGTGACTATAAAAAATAGTCATTAAAGAAAGAGTGAACAAACACAGAAGAGACAAACAACCAACGCTTGCCCTGTCTCCAATAATTTTTTTTTGTCGTCGAAAATGGATGCTTGATCATCCTGGCCCGAATTAGCAAGGTCATGTCGCAGTGTTTGTTGCCCGGCATTAGCATGCGCCTGTGCTTAGCCGGCGGCTCTTTCCACTTCAGGTCATTGTGGTCTGGTCATCTGCCCTCTCCAGCAGCAACGGGTCAGCGGCCTTTCGTGTCGGTTCTACACTAGCCAGGCTCAGACTGCACTCCCGAAAGGGTAAGAGTACCTCTCCCGCTGTTCTGTGGAAGAGAACGTACGCATGACCTGTGTTGTATGCCCAGGAGAGAACGGTGGAGAGAACAAGCAACAGCTGACTGACTGATGGCAACTGGCAGCCCAGAGGCAATAGACCTCTACAGGGCTGGGGTGTCAAGTACGCCAGGCAAAGACTCAGGTGGTGCGGGACGCCGCCTTGGGAAATGCCTGGCTTGACGGATTCAGTGTACACGCCGCTTAACCACGCTTTTCGTGAAACAGGTTTGTGTATGGTTTCTCTGTTGACCATTTTCATAGACTCGAAAGAAGCTCGAGAACCTATAATGTTTATTTAATTTACTACGCATAGACGAAAAGGAAGTGGCCAGTTGTTGTTTCAGGCATCTTTGAAGAGGTGGTGCCAGTTGAGGCAGGCTGAAACAGCTGACTGGAAGGCTCGTGTTCGATATCAGCTGTTTGTTACGGATAGACCACGCTACGGCTGTGATGGCTCCGTGTATATATGCTAAAGTAGAAACACTATTTTCTCTTTGTTTTGCGAGAAATAAGATATGGATAATGATATCGCTCTGCTCGTACAGGAGATTGGCTTTAAGTATGCACTGCAGAAACTCAACAGAAATATTGTTGAAGTAGCGTAAATAGGTGAACGTAATTAGGAATAGAGCTGTACGTAAGGATGAACGTACCTTATCAGCATTATTTTAAGGCATTCATTGTCGTTTTTTTCGTATATATATATATATATATGTATATGTAAGTGACCATAACTGTCATTAAAGGTATCGTCTGTCATGCCTGTCGAGATTTACCATGTAACAAAAAATCTAATAAAATTTTTGTTTTAAAAAAACATTAATCACATTATCGGCTTCTTCAAGTGACCAAAATTCGACGTAACCGTTTGGCCTAAAGTGGTATTAATGTGGCTAGACCGTTCATAAAATTGGTGTACTTCATTAGACAAAATGAAATCTTTGGTTTCCAGTACAATCAAATTTATGTTAAAGCAAGTAATACCATAAAAAAATAAGGATAGTCACGCTTTGCATATGATTATATGCCCTGAAGGTGTTTTTGATCGGCTATATGGTTCAATCGCTAATGTTGCAGTAATATAAACCTGCATTCTGCATTCGTACAAATAGATCTATTTACAATGAATGAATATGACATTGCCATCATAATTGTAGTTTTTTTTTATTACTGCCATTTATGTGTGTGGATTGGCTGCAGAGCCCGACAGACCACTTTGCTTCTCTCTATGTAAAATGATTTCACAAACGTCCCCTATGGAACTCCCAGTGAAAGCTTACTCTCAAAAATAGCTTAAAGAATAAGAAATCCATATGACACTATCTATTACATAATGCCTTTTAGTGCACTATGTAAAGGCATTGTGTAATAGACTGAGAGGCGATAATGTATTTCTATAGCAAAATAATCCATGTATGGAACACACGTCAGTCGCATGACGACCGTATAACAAAGGGCTGCGTCCCCGTTCTTACGTCGCAGCTCTGTTTTGACTTGTACGTCACGTGTGCAACTATCTCAATTTAGTAAATAAAATGTATATAATCACTGCTAATATATATTATGTAAGTTGTTTTTACAGAAGATGTCAACAGCAATGGATCGGCACCGAGCGGCTGTGCCGATATTAATAGGGTCGAGTCTGAAACGACAGCTGACTTCTGTGGGAAACTTTGCTGCGCAGGCACAGGTCCTCAAAGGTAGGTCTATTGGTGATAAGGACAAAGGCGATTGTCTTTTGGCAACATCATAGAAAGACATTCATCTTCTATTTTTGGCAAATGCACTGTTGTCACCGTTGCACAAACCTAGACGTTCAGGAAAATTGTTGTGGATTTTAGCGGTCCATGGTTTGTTTTGTACACCGTATTTGTAGCGAAAAGTACAAGTAAGAGCCCATCGAAAATAAGATAGCATATTGCGCCATAACTGGATGCGGTAAACAAGTTTTAAAAATTTGTTCTATGAAATGAAGTTAAACTTGCTGTGAAATAAGTCAGAGACGACCTGTAACAACCTTGCGTCATAATTTAAATCGTGAAGGCTACGTGCAGACACGTAGCATGATCGTCGATCGGATCGCCGTCGGCACAAATCGTGTTTATTTTCACGCAGTGTGAATAGATCATAGCTAAAGCCTATGAAAGACACCATGTTCCGCTAACATCGAATAGTTGCTAACAGCTACCTTTTGCGGAACATGAATCGATGGATCATGAAATTACTATTTCCACTTCGATTGTATTCTTTTTTGTTTGCTTCTGTCTTTACAGTCATATGTTTCAATTTTATTACTATAGATGGCGTTACTGTATTTTTACCGTAGGTACGTGTCATGCGGCAAGCATCAAAATCTGGTGATATTATCGACATACTATCCTAATTAATTGTTAAGGCCGCTCTCGGTTAGCTCACGGCTTGGGCGCCCGACATGGGAATAGATGTCGCCAGAAGCACGGCCATCTGTTCCGAATTCCGGCCTACGTATAGGCGTCTATAGCAGATGATATACAGAGCATGCAGTTAGCTCGAAGTAATTTATAATTCGAAATAGACAGTTAACAAGGGCCGTGAAGTTCAGTACTGGTAGTAGTATGAACGCAGCGAAACTTACTAACGAATCTAGCCTAAAGTGCCGCCGTTATCATTTAGCGGTTTTACGAGATGCTAGCGGTACTCTAAGATAAACAGGTCTCTGCTAGTTAACGCTTACCGATATCGGCGACTGCAGCAATAATCCGGCCATTGCGAACTGTTCCATTGCATTCATCAACTTCCCCTCCGTTTCGATGGCCTAATTATTTCAGCCTGTGTTTTGAATAATTCTGTTCGACGAAGATAGACATCTCGAGTGGCCTACGCTTACAGCTGCCAAGTTGAGTTAAGTAACGGCGTTTATTGGAATCGATTAAGAAAAGAGTTGTTTATGTCTTTTGTAGTACTCATTTACTAAATATTTACCTTATTAGGGTTCGTAAACGAGAGTTGACTGTGTGATAAAATTACCTAAACCGTAAAATATTTCGAAAGATCTTAGGTCGTAAGTCGCAATATAGAAGCTTGCGTTCAGCTGCAGTGACAACTTTAAACTCTGCCATAACTTCACCGCGGCCGCTTGTACGGTAACGCGCATGTACGGACGTGCTATTGAATGAATGGTTCTATCGGTAAATCCTAATCTGCTTGCGGTCATCACGGAGAGAGATTAATATTTAAAATCTCTAGCTATTGCTAATTATATTTAGCCATTCGAAATAGCCCAACCTTCTTGTGTCACCTTGAGCTAAATGATAAGATGGGTCGTTACTTCGCCCAAATTAGGGCCAAAAAGCTCGAAAATGGCGGCTCACGTATTTCCGAATGGCAGCCGAAGTTGCTTCGTCTTAAAAGAGTGTCGCTAATGTTCGCTTGACTAAAATCGGCTACCGCTGAGTATCATATAGATACTGAGAAATCCGATGAGCTACGTCCTGTTTCCACATATGACGCAACGTAAACATACTGAACGTTGTATTAAAACTATAAAAATGGTCGATCAGACTGTTTTTCAGGCAGGCATCGTGTCACATTTACGACCATTGAGTTGAAATATTTTCGTTGAGCGAGATAGAAACTGCTAGTACAGAAGGAATGGCGGAAAATATTTTGCCTACTCCAGACCGCGCTTACGTCTGTGGCGTCGAGAAGGACATAAGCGACAAAAGCACGCGAGACTATTTTCTATCGTAGCCGTGACCTTCTTAGGTCCGTGTCGATTGACCGGTATTTTAGCGGTATTTGGTATTGGCGTCCACCTCATATCCACGGTAATAACAGACAGCCTCGAGAAAATGGAGAAACGATATCGCATTTATTCTGATCATTGCTCCTATTGCGTGTTTTCGATGACAACTGAATTTCGAAGTTTGAATTTCGCTAAACTCTGAGACCAGCTTTATTTCCTTACCTGCTACCTTAAAGCTATATTTGTTTACATTTACTTCAGATAACGGATACAATTTCAATTACTGTTAGTTCTAACAGCTTGGTTTACGAGTTCTTCTTTTGCCGACCATCGATAATGTACAACGTTGTATATTAACGTATTTTTGTTTCGAGTCATGGCTTGCAGCCCTTTAAGCGGCCGGAAAAGTCAGCGTCATATTTTAAACGGAATTGCCACCGATAATGGTATTTATTGAGTAGTCTTATAGCTCAATGCCGCCCCGTGCAGCGATACCGGATTAATCTTTGCTTCTAATAATATTGCGGATAGGCTTTTGAAGTCTTCTCTGGATCTCCTTACTTTAAGGCTGACGCCCGTTGAAAAGTGTGTCGTTATGAGTTTACATTCATCCAAAGCCTCCAATGTCAGGGCTGGGAAAAGAATCAACCAATATTCGTTACTGATTGCTGCACCGTACTTTATTGCCACTGTTTGCTAACGAAATATCTAAGCAAAGCTCGTCATGCTGTTAAAATGAACGGCGACTAATTCTGTATTTCGTTGGTTTCGTTTTCAGATTGTTGGATCGCCTCCCTATCGTTTCCTGGTTACCAAAATACTCGCTTGAGGATTTGTATGGTGACGCTGTGGCTGGTACTACAGTAGCATTGACAGTGATCCCTCAGGGTTTAGCGTTAGCCGGCGTAGCGAACCTGTCACCACAATATGGCCTATACACAGCCTTTATGGGCAGTTTTATTTATATCTTATTTGGTTCTGCCAAAGATTTGACAATTGGACCAACAGCCATTATGTGCATTATGACGGGACAATATACCAAGTTTGGCGGAGCGACCTATGCAGTTCTTCTCACGGTACTTTCTGGATGCCTTCAACTAGTGCTAGGTACGTGTCAAGCGGACACGGTGTCTTTAGTTAATAAGCTATCTTTGTGCCCGTTAATGAAACGCGTCGCAAGCGCTCGACAGGTCCGTTGGGTATTTTTCATATTTCTAAACGTCCAAATAAGTATTTATAGGCCTAAGGTTCTTAGTACAATTTTCTCATCAGGCATAAAAATCTATTGTGTCGTTTTCGAAATTATTCGTACCTACATACCCATATGTTCAGGGTAAATAAGTTGGGTGTACGTTGGAGATAAATAACTGGAATACACTAGAACACTCTTAAGCAGGCAGCTCGTTGTAGCTGGTATGCGCTAATCTGTTATCCTAGGTATTTGTAAAAAGCCAGTTTCTTTCTAAGGAAAAAAAAACGCAAACCCGCTCTGGCATAGACGAACATTTCTCCTTCTTGTGCGGAATATCAGAAGAATATTTCTGAGGGCAAAACGGAAGATCAACAATAGGGGCTAAATTGAAAGAGCTCAGAAACTAATCATAATGGCGCAAAAAACATATCTCACGATACCAAAATGCTGACACGAAATTTGCGACCTTTTTCTACAGAAAAGTATTTATGGTTAATTGTCTAAATGGGCCTCAGTGTACTTGATGTTTTGCACGATGTCATACTTTTCTGACTTCTTACACCTTCAACTTATTAACAACCCAAAGTTAATTCAGCTGGGTTTTTTGCGCCTGGCGTGCTCGGTCGAAACTTTAACGGTTTGGCTACTTGTACCGATATCTCTGACTGTTATATAGGTAGTGTAGAATACGGAGAAGGATGACTTGTAAGCTATTCAAATTTTGATTTGAAGCAGAAGGCCATTGCGTTCAATAGACATGTCCGTCAGCACATGCGAAACACTTAATTCAAACATTATATATATTAGCTCACGCTCAGCTAGGAAGTATTGACTCGTTTTTTTACGCGGTGTGATGCCGATCAGTTGTTTTCTTTCCTACCTAATGACTTGAATATGATTTACGCAGGTGTTGCGAGAGATAATTGCGGACGACGTTTTTCTTTCGTTTTTTAGGTTTGTTGAACTTAGGGTTCATTATGGACTTCATCTCTGGAGCAGTGATTTCGGCGTTTACTTCAGCAGGCGCACTTACCATTGCTGCTACGCAGTTGAAAGGTCTTACTGGCATTAAAATTGACGCCGAACATTTTTTTGAAGCCATCTATCAGCTGGTCGCGCGTTGTACGGGAATCAGGTACAAGCACCATTAATTTTAAACGCTTTAGGATTCGCCATCTCAAATACGAATGTTATCCAAGGTTAAAGAACGTTATATATACAACAAATGACGGGATAGGGTAGCTATTAGTTGTAGTGTAAAACAAAAAAATTAGGCTAAATAAATTAAACGCTACATAAAATATAAGCTGCAAAAATATAAGCTCTATTTATGAAAGTTAACATTATCATTATCGTAAAGCGCACAACTATTTTTAGGGAGAAAACGTTTTTGCCATTCTTCCACTGTGCTTCCCGTCTCAATTTTTTAGTAACTCTAATCCTCCAAAGGAGCTAACAAGCATTATACTTTGGATGGTGGTTCCAGCTGGGCGGACACGAGTCTAGGAGTTGGCTGTATGATCGTCTTGCTGACTATGCGATACTTTCGTACCGCACAGCTTTCCGAAGGCACTTTCGGTCTTTCCAAAACGCTGTTGCGAGCGATCAACGTTACTTGGTGGGCGATTGTAACTACGCGTAACGTTATCGTTGTGCTTCTTTGTGGTGCTCTTACGGCTCTCCTCGAAGCCCAGGGAAAACGACCGTTTGCTTTGACCGGCAAAGTTCACGGTGGCCTGCCCCCGTTTAAAATCCCTGATTTCAGCTATACGTACTTCGACTCGAAGACTAACACTACAGAGACTAAGCATTTTGGGGAAATAGTTGCTGTAAGTAAATTTAACGAAGACTTCTGGGTTTAATCCGAGTCGGCAACGTTCCGTGAAAATGTGGGGGTGGTATGACGTCGACCTAAATTGACACCAGTCGTAAGTATTGACCTGCGCTGGTGGCAGCCTGCGTTGAAGAGGTTGAACGAAAAAGCAATTAGACTAAGTAGCGGTTCCACACTTATTCGAATCGTATTTGCTCATGTGAGCATAAATAAAATGTATTTATTTGCTTGTTTTAGGAGCTGAATGTCGGTATTTTCGTTATTGGTCTTTTGTCAATCCTTGAATCCATCGCGATTGCTAAAACGTTTGGTAAGTGTGGACACGAAGAGTGCTTTCTAGCACTTCATTACCAATTGCAATAGTAATGATAGAGGGAAACTTTAACATTGGCAGCAGTAATCGAGAAATGGAAAAAACTCACTAGTGCGTCATGCAAGAATCCCTAACGGGGGTACAGGACGTAAAACTTAATGTATTCAGTTATCCAGAGCACTTGTAGATGTAAAGGATCTTAACTTGAATATAGAATACTAGTTAATATAAGATTTATCGGGCGTTCATTTCAATTTCGACATCCGTTGCCTAAGCGCGTTCGTGTCAGCTGTGTCAGACGCTATCGGGATTTCCGATAACTGCACATGTCTGGTCGAGCCAATAAGATTAACAAAATCCTATAACGAACAAGGACTCAACCAGCCACAGATATCTGACCAATGTCTATTTCTTCAATCAGAGAAACGCTGTATTATACAAATTAAATGTATAATATGCAGGATAAACCTGTGATCTGTCTCAATTTCCATACCAGCGAAGGGAAAACGCATCAATGCGACTCAAGAGATGTTCGCTCTAGGTTGCTGTAATGTTGCCGGATCGTTTGTGTCGGCGTTTCCTGCCACCGGCAGCTTTTCCCGTACTGCCATAAACAACATGTCCGGTGTGAGGACGCCTATGGGAGGTTTTTTCACTGGTGCTATTGTCCTGGCTGCACTCGCCTTCATGTCACCATATTTTTACTTTATACCAAAGGTACGATAATCTCAACATTTTCCGATACTAAAAACTGTATTTATTTGTAATAGCTAGCAAAAATGAAAGACAAATAAGGTGAATCTTATTTTTGTTTATCGAAGAAATTTTAAATAATGTATGATTATAGCTAACTTTACTTAGATCAAATTATTCAATTGACAACGCATGCGCACACTTACCACGTCGGCTTCTCATCGTTTAATATGTATGTTCGATTTTTTTTTTCATACTTCTATCTTAGGCGACTCTCGCTTCGATCATTATCACATCGGTGGTATTCATGGTGCATGTAGAGGACGTTTCCGTGATGTGGAAAACCAGCAGTACGTCGAGCTTTGTTCGAACCACATAAGACCGCTTAAGTTTACCATCTGCCTGCCCCCCTTTGTCAATAACGAAAAAGTTCTTATTTCACTTAGAAGGCTTCGAGCTGTGCAACAATACTTTTTGCCCATGACTTTGAATTACGTATTAGCTACGTACATATCCTTATCAATAGTAAACTGACCAGTAAAATGTGTACGGATTCGGCATCGCTATTTTGTTTTTCTTTTGTGGGCTTATTTTGTATTTTTGTCGTTGTCCTATTTCCTATTACAGAAACTGACCTGATCCCATTTGCCTTCACGTTCTTTGGTTCTTTCATCTTTGGTCTCGAATACGGGATAATGATGGGTGTCGTAATGGCAATTCTTCTTTTGCTCTACCACAATGCTCGGCCGACGGTCACCGTTGCTCATGTTAAGGTTCGAATCCACTAGCAGCAAGCAGTATACTAAACATAAATATTCAGTCCCTTTTTTACAATAGGACAACCGTTCAACGGGCTGAGTAATCGTTTGTTTGGTTGTACTCCCTAAACGAAGCGGTCGAAATAAGCTAAGCTGCTTAAAAGGAAACATCCTTGTATGACAATACTTAACTTAGCCGTTTGTAACTTGATGAACGTTTCTAATTTTTTGAAAATTCAGAGACTTACTCTATTATCGCATACTGTCAGAATGATTTCTTATATTCGACCATGCAGTTTACATGAAAAGTTTTATTACAATATTTTGAAGAAAATAGAAAAATTACTCGATTACGGTACCGTTAAATGGGGTGACACGAGACGTTTTTAAGATCCCTTCAATTTTGATGAAATTTTCATTGTGCATTATGTAGTAAGGGCATAGAAATATACGTGTGAGAACCGTTCCATTTTCCTGTGGTACTGAATCAGATTTTGGCTCGGGCAAAAGGTATCTTATAAGTAATTTCACTATACTCCATAAAACCCTTGTCTATTATGCATCAGTGCCTGATAGAGCATGACAAAAAAAGATATAAGGTGAACCAATCCTCATTCTGTAGAGGCACCTAGTTGAATCATTTGTTGACCACAGCCATGCAAGTAGTATCCTGTACACCGATAACCTGACAAGACTCGACATACGCTAGACCCATATTTTCTCTTATATTTTTACCGCTCTCTCCACCATGGCAAACTACAATAACTGCACTAATTATATACAAAAGTTACACTTGTTATAATAATATATCATTAATAAAATGTGCCAATTTACTTCCCTAATCATGCTTTTTGCTTATTCTGAGCTTACTACAACTGAATAGACATCGAAAATATTTATAAGCGGGGTCACTATCCCACTTCAGTGAATTATTCTCACGTTATCTTTTTTTTTTTTTTTTTTTAAACAATAATCGTATTATTGATACCAGTTATTTTTAACACTAGATAACTAATGCATTGTTGATAACGGTGATTTTTTGTGGTTCTCCGTGGCTTACCGCATATGTCCGCCATTGTTGTTGTTGTTGTTGTCACTTCTATTTTGTGTGGGCTTCCACGTGTGCTGACTGTATAGGCGTACGGATCATCATCATATGTTCTTTGTCGCATTGACCGGAGCGTCCTGTTCCCATCTGCTCTTTATGCAACGGGCAAGATCGGTCGGAGGCTGAGGGAAAGCGTCTACGGGACCGAACAGGAACAAACACTTGTCGTCATCGATGGCTCCCATTTGCCCCGCATTGACTATACTACCTGCATGGTACGTGTCTTTATGATACTGTCACATCATATTTGCGCTTATTTTGGAACAGTGTTGTTCGGAAACCACATTTTCTTCTATAACGCAGTGGGCTTATTTGTATTTCAACGGAATTTAAACTGCAAAGCTTACATCCCACAGAAATGTGCTTTAATAGGAAGTTAACCAATCGTAGTACAATAGAATTATGCTGTTTTAGCTTATGATTTTTCGAATTACGGCAAAATTTCTACAGAAAACTAAAAAAATCCTTGCTCAAAACAGTCAGACAACGTCGGGTTGGCTAACCTTAGTCTTAATGCTTCTATAATCCACAGTCAGTATATACATATACCTGTGTTACCAATTATTTAACTAGTTTTTACTATCTAAGGAGTGAGTTTAAGGAGGTGTCGTTATACGCTGGATACTAGATTAACGCTACATTTTTGTGCAACTGCTCCCATTAAACTAACCCGTTAACAAGAAAGATAAAAAAAAACAAGATCTTAAAAAGGTTAAAAATAATACGAGCTGATCATTGAGCCTTGTATGGTATTCATCCGTACGGTGAAACGCTAACACGTAAAGTTCGCTTATACAGACATGCGGTAATCGCCTGAGTCGTCCATCCGGTCCGATCGGACTTTTTGCGTCTGGATGCTATAGCGCTACCACTTCCTTGCACAGATAGTTTACATTGAATAACTATATAGATGCGGTAGAATATATCATAATAATATGATAGCATCATAGTGTAACTATTTCGCATAAACTGTTTTTCATCCAAATAGCTATTAATTAGTCTGGGTGATTATTGAGGTGCCATGACAAATGGGCTTCTTTAGTTTATGTGAGTTTACCACATTGTAATGACTCTTTGACACTCGTCGTTTTGTACATAGCGTTAAAGCCTTTTAGGTAACATTTCCTTACCTTTTCGATATGAGCGGCAAGTTTGCGTTTTGGCCAAACAAACAAAATTATCATCATACAAAGGTAAGAACATTCGATTTGAACTATGACTGGGTCGAATCAAGACTGGATTCTAACGATTGAGAATGCATCTTTTAATTAAAAGTGACCGAGTTACGTTAGTATTTAAAGCAGGTATCGGGCTTTCTTGGGACAATCGGGTAAAATAACAGTCAGAACTAAACGTACACCGGCATATTCCTTCGATTTGTATTGAATCACTGTAGCACTGTAACTCAACTACAATGCTTGTTATTCATTTTGAAACATCATGGTAAAAAAAAGTAGTCCATTCACGAGCAACTCAATTCCGTTCCACATAAATATATACAATCATGGGTCATCTTCATCGAGAACAAGGCGTTTCTTTGTCTTGTCTTCTTGCCAATTTACCAACACAGGGTACAGACTGTTTGAATAAAAAAAATCTAGCATGCTCATTCCAACTTCCGTAAAAATGACAGCTTTTATCGATTTGGCACGTTGCGCTCTAGTATTTAGCAACCGTTAAAAATTTCGATTCGTGTTTATTGTGAAACAGTTTATCTAAAAAAAATTGCTGAAATTTTTGCTGAAATACTATTTAGTTCAATATATTTCACAATAACATGACAATAGCCTCAATCCTAACTTGCAAGAGTTGTAGCAAGGATATCCTTCACACTCTGTTTTTCTTCTGGTAAGTCCACCACTCTTAAGCTGTCGACAAAGCGAAGTCGGATTAAAAAATATAAACATTTTTTCAATATGCTAACGCTGACTAAATACCATCAGTTATTTTGTTTTTTTTTTTTTGAATGGAATACGCCAGGAAATATAGGTAAGAAAGAGACGAGAATAAAGAACTATTTACTTTTTTAGTTAAAAGGCTATTTTTGATATATTCAAATTGAGTTTCTTATGATTTATCTAAACACACACGCTCTCACATCTCTAATCAATAATAGTAACACTCGCCGCATTGCTAATTGCGCACATGAGATTCTTCACTAAGCCCTTATACCAAGGACGCAAGTGATCATGCAGGATTCCAATAGACAACTGCTGAAAACTAATTTTACCAATTCGGGTTTTAATTTAGGACCTAACTGTCTACTTTTTTTTGGAACGTTTATATTGACGTGATTACGTAGATCAGATATGGAATCATACGATATAAAACAAATGCTTCCACAGTCTCTCCGTTTTAAGTAAAAGCTCATCTCTTTGTAATTCCACGGCATCCTTTGATTCAAATTGGTACATTATATAAGTTGAAATACTTCAACAGTTCTTCAGCTAAATAACATGTGTTTTTGAGGAGAATAACGGATGTAGATTGAAGAAGCTTTCCTTAGAAGTATGAATAGGTGACTATGTTTTATTTCACGCACACGTTACGAATCCTCTACTATTTTATGAAGTGATTTTCTGCGTCAATGGTCAATTTATTAATTATTCGTCCTATGGCAAAACTGCGAAAAAAAGAGATGACTTCAAGTTACAAATAGCGTACCGTATGTGCACACAGAAACGTAGTTATATGTGAATTTACCTATAATATTACCTACTCTGGCTGTCAGAGTCTGACTGTATTGTGCAATATAATAAAAAATAAAGTAGGTAATAGAAATATAATATAAAAAAAAAAAAAAAAAAAGTATATCTTACTTCTTTATCAGGAGGCCAAACAGCGTAGCTGAATCTAGATTTTCATCGTTCTGTTATTATTATTATCACGAGCTCAGCACAGCCGTTCACCTCTATAATTTACCGGGCTCCCGCACGCCTATCAAGCAGGATTTTTTCCGCCAAATCTTACAGCCGTCACTTGGTTTCGCGCCTCTGCAATCATTTAAATTCGCTGTTCACTTCCCCACCCGCGCCACTGCTGTTACCGCACTCGCGATTCCCTCTCCATAACAACTAGCCGCTGCTGCTGCCGCCGCCGCCTTTGCCGCTGACCAAACTGCGACCAATCGATCCATTGGCTGTCGGCCTGCGAAGCAGCGGTGGGTCTTTAAAGGAGTACTTAGTGAGCCAGTGCGAGAGCGTGCGGTGCTGTGTTTACGCTTTGCTACTGCTCCTGTGGGCTACTTCAAGCATCTCGGTGCAGCCGAAAGCTGCTGCTGCTGTTGCTGTTTGGTCGGTGCTACCATTCCAGTATTTTGTTGCATGCTGCTTGGGTCTGGTGGTGGAAAAGCAGCGGAAGCAAAACTGGTCGTGGTTTGGTTGCCGTGAAGCGCTGCAAGCCAAGCCCAACAGTTCGAATGGTGCCCGGTCGCGAGGCCGACCTTGCAGTGGGCAAGCTGTGACGGGCGGGCCGCGGCTACAGCGAGTGCTGTCTGTCTTTGTCACCAGTAAACGACGTCGGTCTGGTCTATTCCTCACGGTAGCGATCAATTGTGCTGGTCGTACAGCTTGTTTATGTGTGTGTGAGCAGTGCTGAGTGCTGTGGTGTGCTGAGTGCCGTACTGTTGTACGGTGCCCACTGGTTGTCCTGTCACCAGACCAGTTCGTTACGAGTCGTTAGTGACTACGAGTGGTCAGCGCGTCGCAACAAAGCTTTGTCCATACCAACACCGTTATGGGACCGATCAAGGTTCGCAGCCGAAAGATCAGTATTGTGCAGAACCTAGCCAACCGTCAGCTGTTTGGACGGTTAGCGGTTAGGGAGCATGAACGGCCGCCTCGGTTAATCCACACAATACCGAAACGTCTGGTCTGTCGCCTCAAGGACATCATCCCGAAGTCGGAGTTTGCCAAAGGCCATGTCTTTCTGGGTTTTCTACGTGGTGGCTACTATCTCGTGTCTTACACACGAACAGAGATTAGCAACAATTTTTTAATGCCGTCGTTCCGTTTTCAACTGCAGTTCTGGTTATTCTATCCGGGCCAGGAGCTGCAGCTTGTTCGAGAAGTTGTACTATTCGATGATGAAACGACATGTGACTCAATGTTCATCACCGTGTCTCAATGGCCCCACGACAATTCTAAAGTGCTCGTTGTCGGGTACTCGCTCGACCTGTTTAACGGTGAAAATCATCAAAGTGTCGTTCAACTAACGGTGGCCGCTATACCACCATTGGCTGCGTGCATCGAATGCTCGAAGCGGAAGGGTTCTAGCTGTCTGCCACACGGCTTTCTGCTGCATGGCGTATGTAGCCTCGGGGGCAACGCCGTAACCAACCCGAAAATAATGGGTTGCGTTAAGGACCACATTCTTGTCAACACGTCTTCCTCACTTATCTGTTACCACTACCAGCACCGGGTCGTCGAAGAGAAAACGAAGGATACCAGTTCAAACGAGCAGCCTGTGATCTCACCGCCAATGAGTCCTCTCAATGAGGAGGGTCAACCTGTCGAAGAGCAAAAATTACTTCAGTGGCATTTGACTCGACTTCGCGACCCGCAGCCAGCTACCGGATCGCGCAGCGATGACAAGGACGGCGACGATGCCGACGATGTTGATAATTTGAGCGAAGGCTGGCGGACCCCGACGTCCGATGACGAGGTAGAAACCGAGCAGAACAACCAGCTCTTCTGCATACCGCAACCAATGCAGGAAGCTGTCAATTGGAAGTTCCCACCTGAACTATCGAAGCAGACAATTGTCTACTTTGTCGAGGGGATTCCATCGCGCGAGAAGGGTAACATCTCGCTCTACAACAATCGGCTAGATAGCGCTCTCTACCTGCATCCGCAGCTACCCGCCGGCAGTGATGAATTTATTCAGGTGAAGGAATCTAGCCTTGACCTCGATCTCTGCGCTCATCTCATTTCAGAAACCTTTTGTAAGGCCAATAAAAAGCGATTAATTCAGATCTCAAACTATGACGGCCGTGTCATCGATCTCTGCCCTTACTCGCGCCTGGTTACGGCGTCTCTGTGCATCCAACTACAGGCTACCACCCCGCAAAACTTCCATAACTACCGTGAGCGTCTGACACATATATTCGAGTTATTTGTCATTCTGAGATGGTCCATCGTATCGACAGAGCTACGAGTACTGCATCTTCAACAAAGCCTGACAACGCTCGATTCGTTACGTCGGAATGGAGAACTCCCGGAGAGCTTCAAAGACTTCCACCGATGCCTTAAGAATCTTCGAGAAGAAAAAACACCATTACGGGCTGATTTGAATATGCTGAGCAATGTACCGTTCCTCGAAAATCGCAGCGTAAACTGGCTCTCGGACCCGGACAAAATATTTTGTATAGCGTTGTAGTTCAAATGGCAATCGGCAAACAAGCAATTCATGCAAGTGTAGAAAACAGGTCGGGAGGAGTGGCTTTTTCGGCTTTATCGACGAGATATGTAAACTAGGTCTGGGGGGATATCTTTTTTGATAGTGCCAGCCAGAATCTCCTTGGTACATCTTTAAAGGCATCGTTTACCGCCCTTGCATTCAATGGTGTTGAACATTATGGCGACGTGTTCATCGCAGAACGATTGCTTTATCTCAGCAAAGAGAGGTCTTTGAAAAAACAAACGAGGCACATAATCGAGATTCCTGCGTTGGGTTTCTATATTTGAAATCTTTTTGTGCATACATATCGATTAGTTTTGCTGCTATTAATTTTCATCGATATTTTAGCTTTGTTGATAGTGAACAGAGAGGGTCTGCTTAAGCTGACAGAGCTGGTTTTATTACATCGACGTCTGACAAATTCACCTGTACACAATGTGAATATACAAATCTCGGATCTCGGTTTTAAGGAAAACGCATTTCAGTTAGTAAACTGTTATATTTACACGCGTGATTCTTGTCTCTATGAGTAATGTGCTACACACAGAATCGCGTAACCATATACACAGATAAAAACATGCAGAACACTGCGGCACGAAGTTATGAAAGACGGTCGTAACACAATGGAAAAATGAGCTGTTTTTCTTCGCTAACTGGAACTTAATTTTTTCAAAACGTTGTCCTTTTCAGACCTTTTCGGGCGATAGCCTATGTGAAGCTTTAGTATATTGCCACGTTGACGCATACATGGTTGCGGCCGAAGCAACAACGATTGATCGGATTTTTTCTTGTTTAGTCGATGAGAACAATCATAGCGAACCAATGTGTCTACTGCCGTTCGCCGGCAAATTTATTCGCTTTCGACTAGATGAAATGGCGTGTCAACAAACACACATACACATACAGAAAAACAGATTTTGTATACACATGTATACAGCAAAGTTTCACTATCATCATCATCACCAAAATGGATGCGCAGTGCGTGAAACTGTTTGCCGCCATAAGTGGACTAGACGCGCTCGTTGCCCGGCCTTCGGTGCGCCGTAACCGGTTGATAGACTCCTTTTGGTTGCGGCGTAGCATTAGTGGTTCAGGTCGTCACCCCATGGGCCGGCATTGTTGAACGTTGCCTGCTGGTGTCTAAGGCTAGCCAGAGACGGATGGACAGAGAGGCTGGAGGCAAACGACTGTATTCTGTTTTACCGCGACTATTGGCAGCTGCGTGGTAGACCTTGATTAGTTTGTACCGTCGTTTTCTCACCATTGGTGCGGGATGCTACATCCTGCTCACCACCTCAAGGGTAGCATATACATACACATATATATCGTGTGGTAGTAATAATGACCACAATAATGATGATAAAGGTTATTCAACTATCTTTCCTGTATCTTTTGCTGCCAAATAATGAGTTGTTCACTTTGACGATAAAAAAAAAAACGTAGTATCTCTTTGAAACGCAATGAACGATGAATTTGTATAAAGAGACATTCATACAGCAGCCGTTGGTAACATGGCAACAGGGAGAGCGGGAGTCGTTGCATCGCAGTTTGGCGGACCCCTCTGTTATTATTTAGTTTCTACTATTAAACAGGGAAGGGCGTCTTGGTTCTGTAAAATGTGCATCATTCTAACCGCAATAGTCTCGGCCGAAGAGGGCTATAAACTAATGCCAGCCACTGTATTATGGCTGTAGCTAACGAAGCAACGAGTGTCGTAATTCGAAATAGATCAGGTTTGTCTGTTCATTATTCGGTTGTTGCGTCCGTCACCATGAGTGATTGATCGGTTAGGCTTATTTGATTACGAAGAACGTTTCCGTAAAAATTTTTCTGTGGCTGAATAGAACTTATGAGGATCTGTGCCGTAAACAACGTCGGAATACGCATGGTTTCACTGCGGCTTGTTTTGCTACCAGTGAGCTAGGCGATTAAGATACATAATAATAATAATGAAATCTCTGATGACGTGTCCACCAATGAACGAATGCCTACAGCGTGCAATGTAAATGCGCTCATATAATCATATAATTTTGACTGTTATATCGATATAGTAGCCATTGCCATCGATCGACAAAGATCATCTAGCTCCTTGTGAGACAACCTGCCTATAACAAGATATCCCAACTGCAATGTTCTTATTGCTTCTTCTGCTCCTCCTGATCTAACTGTTCCCCAACCGACCGAACAATTTCATCAGAAATCCGAAAATAGCCGATATAAGAAAGGGTTCCGAGCCAGCCAAAAATATCCAAACAGTTATCTTTGTTCAGCCACTCTGTAGACATCGAGTCCTTCGGTATTTAATAGTGGTTAAAATGCGAACCAACTGGCGAAACAAATACAACAAGCGAGAGTGGACGACCAGAAAATAGACCGACTTTGACATCTGTACGCAGTCTACGATGTATTTACTTTGGCGTAACGCCCCCAATGACCGAAGCAGCTGCCAACAAACGTGCTGAAAAAAAACACTTGTCCACGACGCCAGCTACGTATCAATGAATGATGCTGATAAACAGGAAAACCCACCAAGCACCCACAACAATGACTGGTGACCGCTGCTGTAAGCTGCATCAGATCTGTCGCTGCGAGGAAAGGGGAGGTTATGCGATCAGCCGACCGATCAGCATCTGATGATGATAGAATGTCATTGGTCATCTGAAAGATCCTGCTCGCCTTGCAACCAACAGCGTCTTCGTCGGCTTCGGCTATTCGTAAGTGGAAATGGATCGCCAGAATATGAAGCCGTCTACTACCTTGAGACAGAAAACACCAGGCCAGAACTATCATCACTGACTACAGCCAACCAGCCAGAGGCGTCCACGGCAATGATCTTCGAAGGCCATCGCCGTTATTGTTGTGGCCTGCAAGCTGCCTGTTTCATCCGCATCCCGTCCATAGTCATCTAAAAACAGATTTTCGCTGACAGTCTAATAGAACCACACTGGAGAGACAGATGAATATATGTCGATAAGCTAACGAACGCTCAGGTCAGCTATGGTGGATTCACCCATGGCTGGCGAGTACTCGGCGTCTAAGTTGGCCACTCGTCTGCCTGGTGTTGCCCTCTGCGTGGAAGACATAGGTCAGCTAATGGACTCTCAGGTGTTGCCACATATTGCCCAACACGTAGTAAAAAAAGTTTCGAAATAAATAACTTCGGAATGGCCCACTAAATTGATATGTGCCACACTCAGTTCATCGTGGACTCACCTTAGACAGTAGATTAACAGATGGACGCTAGTTGGCTACGTAACTTGCGTACTATACGAGCCCGTCCGTTTGGGGCGGCTTTACGAATAAGAACAGGAAATAATTGCTCGAAAAAGCAGTACAACAAATGACAAAAACGAACTTTCATTCAGGTGAAGAGGAGTGAAAATCACAGAAGAAGAGGGAGATAAAGTCATAGTGAATATACGGTGTCTGTATGTCTAGGCACATCTCGTTTTCAGATGTTGCTGCTCAAAGCGTCAAGCTGCTATTTTAATTTAAGATTTAGTTTTTTATATCATTAATTAATTAGTAATGGTAGTCGAGTTAGTGGTAGCAAATAATGACAAAACAAGACGTAACCGTGGTAAAAAAACAACAAGGAGAGACGAAATAACGGTTGATAAAGCGCACCATTATAATATAAAGGAGAACTTTTCTATAATGGTATACAGGGTGATGCGTCTAAATTGAGTTCTTTATGTCATATTTCTAGAAATGTGAAAAAAACAACTTCAATTGAAGTTGTTCTATTTTAAAGAAGATGTTTCAACGAAATTTTGTGCTTGTGGTAGAAGCGTCGTTCCTACGGTTATGCTTGTTTAATATAACCACCGTACACTGTGAATACAGTTTCGATTTGGGACTTAAATTACGAATTAATTAATTAATTAATTTCCTCAATCAGCAAGTAACTTGATAGCAACTGCATGTTAAACGATATTAGTAGTATAAAGGTTATGCGGAAAAGGCTCCAATGGAATCATACTTTGGATCAACTGCCTCGAAAATGCAAAACCTTCTAGAGAAAGTTAAATTGGAAAATAAGGCAAGAGGTTCCAGAGCGAATAGCCGTTGGAGCTTGACTCGACGATACAACTGACAATTAGATATTCTTCTCTTTGAAGGAACCGTTAATTTTCTTCAGATCTAAACCTCATTCAGAATCTAATCATGAATGTCTTCCTGGACTTTGTTTAGGAGTCGCACGTAAATTGGCACGAGCGCAGACCATCGGTTTCGGGTAAAAAATAAATTTTTAATAATGGCGGAGTTAATTTAGCACAGAAAGATTGGCTACGTAACTTGCGTACTATACGAGCCCGTCCGAAATTCCGAAAACGACTCACTATTATTCACCATAGCGAGTTTGTAACTTCGGAGTGGCGCATTTCCTTTCGACGAATAGCCTGCCAAAGCTTACCCTAATTTGAACGCGCCACCTTGTATATAGATATACACATAATCGTGTGTGGACAGTGCTCCATATAAGCTATTGTTATCATACTGTACGATTATAACTCACCTACTTAGCTAGCTAGGATCTATATATTTTGTGTGTGTATGAGTGAGTGTAGGTTCCTCATACAAAGCGTCGAATGCTGTCAGCTATCACATCCCTACGACAAGCACTGTGTAAATGAGGTACTACTTTGCCTACGAGCTAACAAATTAACAGTCATCTACGGAAGGCCAGGCACCGCTAAAGTCTATGATATATTCGCACGTGAATTGTCATCTCAAGGGTGTTCGTCTTATGTCGTCCTTTGATGACGAAAATTTTGACAAGCCAAGTCACGTAAAGACAATTGTCACCATCATCATGTAGGTATCATAGGACGACGATGTCAAGCGTCTTACGGTAATTTTAAACAAAATATTGATGTAGCTCTATAGCAGGAACATGAAAAAAAAAACACCAATAGGGGGTGTCGTTAATTCGAGTCGCAAAAACACGCTAGCGGGCCAAACATTTGAACGATGTCGAAACCTGTAACAGAAAAGACATTGGGGGTGGCAGGGCTTTTGGGCCACACAGAGGTAGATAAATTACGATACTTCATTCGTTCGTTGGACGAGTCGATGAGGGAAGACATGATAAAGACACAGTACGACTAGTGTTGCTCACAAAAATACACAAAAGACTTCAAGGCTCTTAACGTGGTTGCTAACCGGGGCGATATTGTTAACAAGATACCTATTGTATAATATGATATGTGCTGCTGATTCCGCTGAACATGGAAATCCCGCTGCGTCAGCAAGCCGTATGTGTCCTATATATATTGTAGACACACCAAACTAAACAGTCTTCAAAGATATGCCTCTAACTAACTGATTTGAAGAATTCAATTGCGTTCAATTAATTTCAAAATATTGCACTTGCTGGAGAAAACGACATTTACAATGGGAAATCTATTGATTGAATAACAGCTCATTTTCTAAGTTGTTTAGCAAGGTGATGACGAAAGTTACGCCATGCTTGAACTTGGCGGCGTGCTTACAGCTAAACCGAACGGCAAAATTCGAAAGCACTGCGAATCAATAGCTTAGTAATAATTTCAACTTAGTCTGGATCGCGTATTTTATTAGATATGGAAGTTGACGATCCGAGTAAACAAATTGCGTGAGCTGCGAACATATGTGCACCTCGATATACGGTAATGATGTGAAGCCTATGATGGAAGTGCTGAGTGAATACGTAAGCAACAGTGTGGGGCCAGAGGCGTGGAAAAGCTTTATTTTATGGACGCGTCAATGATTATGTGCTAAGTGGCTCTATTAAAAAAATCATTTAAAAGCGATGCTCACAACAGCTAAAAAAAAAAAAAAAAAAGTGTTCCATTGATAATTGAGCGACAAATGGAATAATGATTCGTGTTTAATGGTAAAAATAAAGTGAATGCTCCTGACAAAAATAAAGTAAAAAGGGCGACGGTCGGTGATGTGCAACGGTGAACAAAATGGCGGTGTGAACTCCTTTGTAGCTGATAAGCATCTAGAACATGGCTCGAATGAATTGCTATTGACCTGTTAAAGTAGGTTAGGTCGATGAGACTTGACCTTCAAAAACCGACTTCTTATCATTAATAACTGTAAATAACGGTACGGTCCGTGCCTTTTGTTCTGCTAATTATTGTTTAACGACATGTTACTTATATGTGGATCTGAGACGACAATATTCATGGGGAAGATCGAATTTAAAAACTTGGAATCGGCAGACTAATGTATTGTTTCCGTTTGTTGTATGGGTGTGCATGTGTTTTCAACCTCTCCTTTTCTCGCACAGGGTTTAACCCCTCGTTCCTCAAAGTTTCAAACTAAGGGCAGTCCTTAACTTTAGTGCCGTAGACGAACATGACATTACTATCAATTTTAGTTACATAAAACAGCTCAGTATGGTAGCTTAGAACCGCGTAAAACTCGTTTCGTTCCTTTTTGTATTGATTTGAGGATTATCTTAACTTCTCTCTAAAGTCTTTTCGCTAGTGCTTTTCCGTATCCTTTTTATTGATGCTATGTTCTATTTACTGATCGGAATTGTTGCATCGCGCCCAACTATGAACATTTGTGCATCCTTGTACCTCTAGCTGCCTTTATACAAGTGAGCAGTATTTATTAATTTATCATTTATCGATTAATATTTATGCTGTGAGAATCGCCAAGGCGAACGACTCGATTCCGACCGATCCCCGGAGAGAAACTTCAGAGGCGTCTTACTTGGTGCTCTGTCGCTTCGATTTAAAACCCCGTAACACAAACACTTAAACGCTCGTTCTCTTCGTTCGAGTGCAAACCCCAAACCGTAACTCGAACCTGCCTCATGATGCATTCCAATCCACATAGAAACCCTACCTACAAACCTGACAAAACGAAAACATGCAATTCGTAGCACCTTAATTGTTTCCATTTTCCTATTTTAGAAAGAATAACGTTCCTTGTTAAAATGTTCATGCATTTAAACGCATGTATCTGCTTATCTATTGCCTTAATAATTTACTTATATTCTTTTTACCGGACAAACTATGCCGACAGCTAAAGTTATTTATATATGAACTTTTTTTTTGGCTAGCTACCAAGGAATGCGAATATTATTATATGAGCCTTTGATTCGCAGGCTTCTAACGTTGGTGGTTGCTAGATGGTGTTGGAGAGCCAGGACCCCTACAGACACATTCGACCCGTAAATGGGTCGGGCGGTGCAGTTACCTTGCCAGCTATAGGAGAACCGCCCTCTCGATACGCTCGATTAGGAACGTACATATACATATATACGCATATATTGTTTGCTGTATTGGCAGAGTCAACAAAACGTGCTCGGTTTGTTAGGCTAATAAGTAATTAATAGGCAAGGCACCGCGTCCATCTAGATTAGGAAGCCTACGAAGCATGATTTTCACCCTAACTTCTCCCACAAATGAGATTCGCTAAGGCGCAAATTCTGGATCATTCGAGAATTTCTCTTGAATTTTGTTAGCGGCAAACCGATTCTCTAAGAGCACTGCTCTAACGGCTGCTAGGTCTTCATGAGGAATCGGCTTAGGCTTAACTTCATTAGCAAAATTTTTATCTATTTTTGTTAATGAGGCTGTCACAATTGTACTAGGTGAGAAATACAATAATATTCTACCTCTATCTAGAACGTTTGCCATATCGAAATTGAGACTAGAGACCAATGATATACGCGTAAATACCTCTTAAATATATCCTGTTTACATCTAAGTACATCCCACGCTGGCGCGCGTGCAATATGTGAAAATCTTGATATTCCATAGCGTTCTACTGTCCAGAGAATCTGTTGCTCTACACACAGTGGGCTTTTGATCTTTTGGTGTCGTTGAATTTTTTGTTCGAATAGAAATGCCGCTTTACAGTCATGACTAAACATCTGTCGCCATATGTTGTCGTACTAAGCCCCACGTTTTACAACCCAACTCGATCAGCGTAAGACTTAAATGGTTGAACAGCAGTTTCGGTGTCAAGGACGATACCATTTATCGGTTACAGTTCACCTAGATGTGACATGGCGTGAAGCGATTCCTAGTAGATAAACTGAGGTTGCCACACAGTTTTGTATTTATGCGTTTCGCCATCCCTACATATACAATCAAAAGGCATCCATCGAACATGATCTTAGAGTGGGTGGAAAAATAAGGTTGGTAGAATAATATTTTTGTTCTATGATTGACTAGATTCTTTCCCTAACTTTATTCCGCCAATGAAATATGCTTGAGAGACGTTTGCTATCCTCAAAAGGACGCCGTGCATCGGCAACGATTTCTATATGCAGGACTAGTAATAATAATAATAATAACGAACAGGCCAATTAATAACTCCGTTGATCCAACATATATCATCTAGTCTATAATAATAATCTCCGTAGAAGTACATCGTGCATACAGTGTACACGGCCTATATCGCTTCGCATCTGTGCCTTAATCAAGCGCATGCGTATGATTTGTAACCACGTCACGCTTTCCACATTTGCTTTTAAGCGCGACCATACCAGAAACATGTAATTCATGTAACGAATAAGATACAGCCGGTCTTTAGAACCGAAAAAAACACGAAACGACAAAAATATTATCTATTATCAAAATATAAATCTAAGCATGTCTTCATAGAGAGAGTTGAATCGGTAGACGAATGTCCAACAAAATAAGAAAGGTCGTTGGCTTGCAGATGTCCTCGCGTGACGATGCTACTCGAGGGTGCCTGGCGTGCTACGAATAGAGTCTACTTATAGCTACAAATGCTTAGGGTGGCCAAATTGACTGTGAGAGGCGAACAGACAGACCGTCGACCATCTTTAAGCGTCCATTGAACTAACTATAGAATATAGTTGAATGCTGATAGCCCAAGCAACAAATGCTGCCTGCACTGGCTAACAATGGGGGGATGACCAGTAACACTAGCCCTCTGACTGTATCCGATTGGTATAAAAATATGTTGGTGCAAAAAGGATGTTTGGTCGACTGTTTTTTGTTTGGCAGTGAACGGTGGGCTGGTTGTTCTAAAGTGGCTGGCACATGCGCTATTCACTTGTACTACGCGACTGAATTGTGACTAATAACATGGAATACATTAGCTAGACAACGAAATTTAAGCTTAACAAGAGTAGATATCGATTGAAAGTACAAGATGACCAAAATCTGTTCCCACTTTAAGATTAAGAAATTCATTAGCGTGTAAAAAGTTCTTACGAACTTTCTGTCCTACGATTAAAATGAATTATATAATTTGTCGCGTTCTACCTGGCTTAGGGGTGGAGATTAGAATCTTTCATTTGCCTAATGCAATTTTAATGTTTTATTGTTGGGATCGATAAAGCTGCAACAACAGTTGCATCGCCGTCTGTCTCTCTCTGGTTTGGCATATTACTTAATTAGCTCATAAGAGGCGCAGTTTTCATTCTTAAGAATAGGCCGGTACAGCGTAGGCATTTGGGAAGGTATGTAGATATCGACATCTCAGAACTTACACAACTTGCTCGAAACAATCACAAGTTTTTTAGGACAGCGTGTTTATCGTCACGCAGCTATTATTCCGATTTGTATTGGAATCCAAGTATTTTCTCTAGACGAATGCAAACGACCTCGACCTCCAAGTACAGCCGTTATAGAAGGCACTCACTCAGACCAAAGTGAACTTTTCACACGAAAATCTATTTGACATCAAAATACGCACCCCCGTTCCTACGACTCAAACAAAATCGCCCTTTTAGGCCTGCTGGAACGTGTACAGCCATGCGGTCAAGCGTTTCTCTTACGAATTCTTTAACGTTGCTTTTCTATCATATTCGTTCTAGTTTGGGCCTGGAAATACGAGCTGCAGATGACAATTCAGTCCTCACGGTAAGGAAGTAGTACTGTCTTTGCCGGCTAAATCTAGGGGCATGCAAGGTGATCTAGGTTCGAAGCCCAACCTATACGAGCTTTGTTTCATGCTTAAGGCAATGTTGAACCTAAAACTCAACGAATTTTTTTATTGAGATGTTATTTCGAGAAACCCAGCGCGCTTTGGAACATCAGCGCGAGAGGAGTTGTTTGACAGCACTAACTATTACCTATTTTTACTACTATCTTTACTATTGACGCAAATTAACGTATTTTGAATTTTCGAGTACAGCTTTTGTGCATGCTTCTCCAAATAACTTTATAGCCAGCGTTTTGTATATTGTCAAAGAAGTCATATTGATTAGTACGCGTGTTCCGTGTTCGTTGTATTAAGATTATGAAAAACTACGTCATTTGCCAGGCCGCTGTTTATTTAGTCCAAATCGCAGGCGCTTAGGGTGTGATATCATTGTTGGTTGAAACGATATTGCTATCTGCGTCGACTTAGAAGGTCACAGTGCAGGGTATGTTAATAGTTACTACCGTGGCCCTGTGTAATATTCTCAGCAGGGAGCTAACTGGAAGCCAAGTCTCTGTCGAGACTTGCACATTTTACTCATCTCTGATTGCTAGTACTGCGCACAACAACAGTTCAGTATTCAGACTCAACCTTGTGCGGCGTCCTATTAAAACAAGCAAAGTATTTTCTATATTTGTTAAAATGGATAGATCCGCAAGTTTCCCTTTCACGACGAACTATAAACATTCTACGCTTCATATACGAATCAGTTTATCGATGTTTGCACCTTTAAAAGCCTTCTTATTGGATTAAATTTCGTTTTCTGAAACCTAGATATCCGAGGTCGACAGCTGTCAAGACAGCTCTGCACCAGTCCACGACCACAAATGTGCTGCTCAAGCTTGACGTGTCTACTCTATGGATTTAAAAGATTTTACAATGTAAAGTTAAATCTTCTAGGATTGTTTAGGGGTCGATTGAGGCTAACAATAAACTCTCCACAAGGAAAAACATACACACACGTAGTGGTAATACAAGATTGGCTATTAATTGCAAAGTATTGCTTCAATATGGAACGGATGAATATCAGTGATTAGCACGTCATACGCATTCTTCGTGCCCAATGCTGGTCAGCATGCTATCATACCTTGATAATAATTCAGCGATGCCAAGATCGCCAGCAAGAAAGCCTCATAGAATTTACCTTAGTCCCGCTGTCACACTTTTTACCATTAGGTCCGACAGAGCCGACACTGACTGAAGGTGACCATTAGCTCTCCGCCACAGCGCTTCGTACTGCTCTCCACATATTGCTGTTTATTTTAGCGGTTCAGCAGAAGTTATATGTAATTTCTTTTCTATATGTAGGTTCTTATATAAGTTACCTTTTATAATCAGTTAGTTAGGTAAGTTCTACTGCTATTCTGCTAGCTGTGTCATCACTAACCGCAATTGACGCCGCTGCGCACACTATGAGGGACAAATAGAACGTAGAAATAAGATGTGAAACGCTAGCTCTGTCAGAAAGTGACTTTACGTTGTTTTTATAACTGGTACAGCTGCTTTCGATCGTTTTGCATGGACGCAAATTGTGTTTGCCGTGATCCGTATCGTGATTAGGGCTCCTACCGTGTTTGTACGCCTCCTGTAATGTCTACTTAGGTTTTCTATTTCTACGATCTTATGCTTAGCTGATCAAAGCTTGACACGCAGATAGGCGTTATGTTGCAATTAGAGAACAGACGAATAGTTAAAGCGATAAAGGGCGCAAGAGGGAAACAGAAAAATGAATGCAGCACATAAAATAGACGGCTAACTATAGCGACATATTTTATAGGCAAGAAAATAGCGAAGTCGTTCCAAATTTGCAAAACTATGAGATTATGCTAAACAATGTCCCATGCTAGTAGCAAGTTTTGTTGTTTTCTCCAAGACTGGTAAAGGCGAAAGCTTAAAATGGACGAGGTTACGCCTATAGCGTCATGGAAAGGCGGCCTAAATTGACCTATCGTGGTGTTAAATCAGCATGCTGTGCCTGTTGTATTATATAACCGGTTCTTCTCGAAGAGACGACCCTTGTTGTTGCTTGACCTTACTCAAATCTGTTCTGTTTCATTATTGCTGTTTAATCATATCGTTGGAAAAGTTTGTTTTGTTTGTGTTTGAAAGTTATATTGCTAAATAGAAGAAACACTCACAATATAGCCAATAGTTAATTTATTGTTGATATAATGCTACTAATTAATAAATAAACACCCTTACGCGACCATAGATGCGTTCTTGAAACCGTTACAAATATTTGATTTTGATGAGAGTAATTTAAACAGTTACGAAAATTAATTTTATTTCCAAAAATGCCGATTGTGACTTACTGTGTTATTATCGTACTATAGCAACATAATGGATTCCCTAAATCATACGTCAATGAAGTACTCTAATTCAACAACATATGATTCGTAATACTTAATACAAATCTATTTAAATTTATGCAGCGTTATGCAAGGTATGTAATATTTTACCGCTGCATAAATTGAATAATACATTACTATAGTTATCATCTACCTTCCATTTAATACAATCCAGTATATTTTGTCCTATTTATACCGTAGGCACTACGATCTTTGAAAGACGAGCTTGCGAAGGACGGTACTGCTCTGGCATTCACTGCCCTAAATTCGTCTGTAAGCAAAGCGGTCTCTGCCGCTCTTGGCGAAAACTTTCGGTACTTTTCTTCATATAAAGAAATTGAGGACTTCGCTGGCAAGTATTGTTTACTCTGTTTCATTTAGATCAACTATTGCCAATCTGATAAACTGATCGTTATTAGCGGCAGGCATCATTAATTTAGAACTTAATGTAGCTTGATATTTATTGCCACGTATCCCTTTCTTTTTTTTTTCTCTCTAAATACTGTTGATTATCCTTCCTTGTTAATTGCATTATATTTATTCCGGCCATTTTTTATCCGACCCTTTGTCAATTTTATTCACTGTTAATTTCGCATTTCATGTGTTTATATACGACAAAAAATCTCACCCCATCATTACATAGCCCAGTAGTAAAATAGGCAAAATCTTTGACGGTAAACCGTAACTGTTCGTGGCCTCAAAACCATGCAGCTCATTCAATGTCTTTTGCTAATCTGTTTGCGAGACGCTACCGCTGCGGAGGCATTGTTTCGATCCACTTTTCAGTCGTATGAGAGTAGCCATTTACGTTCTGTATAAGCTAGAAGATATATGAACGGTGAACAGCGGAAAAATAGTAGTTTCGACGCATGCAAACTGCGTCGCAAAGTCCGTAGCAATAGTGGCGGCCCCAAAAAGCGCGAGTCTGTTCTGAGATCTGCCGGTTTGCCTGTTCATCAGTTTTTGCCGTTCTGGCGAACGCCCGTTGTTACTGTTCGCATTGCCGCTATGGGGCCATGTGCGTGATTGGTTAGCTGTCGGCAAGGCACCGACAAAACTGCCCTTGGTTCCAGGGCAACAACCGGCTAAAGGAAATCAGCGGGCAGCACAAGTCGGACTTACTTCATCAGCAGTGACGACAGAGTTTTTAGTCTGTGCATCGTAATGAAGGGAGGGTGTACAGTGCAAGGAGCGCACCAACGAATCACTAGCGGCCAGATGGATACACGGCCAGATCGAGTAATTGTTGCTTTCCCAATGTTATTGTTGTCTTTTTTTAACAATCTATAATCCAACACAACAACGGCAGCGATGAGGAAGCAATACGAAAACCAACTGAAATCGGCCATATACGTCAAAATAAACAACGGGGTTCACTTTACTTGCTTGTGTTCGTGAGTTGGAGTATCAGCCGCAGGTCATCCATGCGTCGTTAACCGTAATGTCTCTATCATTTAGCTGTATCTGCTATAGCCGTCAGAATACAAATGGCCTGGAATGGTCTAGTCAAATGTAGCGGAGCAGATGTTTCTTCACTCAAACATGAAATTGTTATTCGATCGTGAAATCAGGTCAAGAAGGCGGACGGAAGTAGACCGCATTAGAGACTACTCAGGCCAGATGCGCTTTACAGAGACGGAACGCAACGACCAGCCAAGACATGAGCTTTCCCTTCTTCTTCTGCAAGTTTAGTCATGATGCATTATAGAGTTAACGTACGCTGACTTGAATATACATACACACTATATATATCGCATTGTTAATGAGCTTTGTTCAGTTAGTTCTAACGAATGGCAGCTATTCAGATGATTAGATAGACAAGATCACTGATAGCTAGCGGTGTATAACGAATCGTTAATGTCCACCTTAAATGTATCTATTTCAGGAAATTTAGGTGTTACCAAAGTGGGCGCTCCCGAGGACATTTAATCAACTTTCGACGCACCTTCGTATTTACTCGAGCCGGGAGGCAGTTCACTATTTCAGCTATTTAGATAGAAGCTGCTGCTTTAAATCAGAGCAAGCTAATAAGCAAAATCAAAGCAGCTCATTGAATCTGAATAAAAACACTTACACACAAACAGACATACACAAATGATATATATTTTTTTCGCTGTATGGAACAAAAAGCAATTTTTCTAAATAAACAACTTAATATTGTCTGTTAGAAATATTTTCTTGTTGTTTTATTAGTGTATATTTATATATAATCCTGTATACGCTGTTGATCAAAGATCGGCAAAGTATTACGAGTAGCACTTTTATACTCGCACACCCGAACGCGGGTCGTGTTCTGCATCCGCTCTGCGTTTGAAATACTGCATTTCTCGCAGTTGCCATCAGAATCGCATCCTCGCTGCAATCGCACCCAGCTGGTCATCTTCTTCAGGTCTATCTAGGGGAAAAATTACATAATTTTTTTCCAATTATATCTGTTCTTTATATATATGAGCTTTTTGCCCACTGCTGCATAATTACGAGGTTGCTGGTTTTACGTTATTGTAGAAGCCGATGAATTCGATTAAATTATAGCGCGTAACGGCAGTTCGAGAACGTAAGAGTTTTGAAAAGGAAGGCTCAGAATAGTAGAAGGTGGATTAGAATATAAGTAAGCCGCTAAATGTTCAACGTATTTTTATTTGTCTCAGAATACGAAATTCAGAATACACACCTGTTATAGTTTTCTTACAATCTTACAATTCATACATTGGCACAAAGCTTCAGTAGGCAATAAGCGCAAAGTATTTTCAGATTGCTTGCATGGTTGGCGAAGCCTTTACCCTCGTGTAAAAGAATATAGTTAATTCTATATTTATTTGTATTCCTTATTCGCTACTATCTGACCTACAGCTAGCAAAAGCCACCATAGAGACAATTAATAAATATGACGAAACTGGTGTTTGAGCAGAGCCTTCATGTATGCTGGAAACTGGATTTTGGCTTTCGATCCTTAAAAGACAACTCCCAATAATCGTGAAAATATTTCTCAATCAATTATCAGACCATTGTTGCGTCCTGACGTGTACTATGCTTCACTAACCTTCATACCGAGCACAAAAACTTATGTCAGTTCTAAAACAATGTCGTTCCCAGACAAGAATATATGCACAAAACCATCCATGGCGTAAAAAATAATCGAAGCCCGCCAGATGTAAAGTGACAATTACTATTATTGCTATAAGTGAACGTCATTACTTTTGTTACAATTAAATCACCGTTGTTGCAAATGGAAGGAAGACTTGGATCACAGTTCTGCCTCCAAATTCGTTTTCACCCTGTTTTGTTGGCAGTTTGACGCTCCTTCCATCGTTACATCAGCTGAAAATATTTTTCTGTACCATTACACTAGCAGATATTTATATTCTCTCCAAACGGTTATTAAGTCTCAATATCAATAATCAATACAAAATATTATTATTTTATTGTTACCAAAACGGCAGCGCTAGCCCCTATATATTAGAAATGACTCTCTATTCGTGCAAAATAATAATACAAACATTTTATTCAACGTACTTCTGCACTACTAGCTTTACAAAGTTGGCTATATGTTGAAATTCGCTCGAATTTTTTATATCTTGTGGATGATGTCGAGCCGATTCAATCGCAAGAAGAGGATCTCAGGTTGCATCATGTCATGCATAGTTAAGTCTCTGTTCATCTATTTGCACTATAATATAACACAAGAAGGCTCCAAATTTGGTCAGTATTTGAAGCTGTATGATTAAATAGTTCATGCCATTGTATTCTACCTTTTCTGGCTGTAATAAAAATTAGAGGCTTGTTAACTCCGACTGGTTCCTCTTAGTGATATTCTGCAGGGACTTGCCTTGACATTCATATCAATCATGCGTCTATCATAATCATTACCAAGAGTCGGAGCTGTCTTACAGTGGAGCGGAATACGTGGAAAAAAAGCTATATTTTAATGAACTTTGATATGTTGTGACATGTCGAAAGAATCCTATAAAAGCACAGACTCCGAATGAACTCGAATTTGAGGCCAACATAACTTAGGACTCCCTCCCCCCTTTGCTCGTGTCTTTGAGGAGTTATAAGTACCTAACAATTCGACTATGAATACAAAATAGCCTTAGAAACAGACCGAGAATGTTCGCTTGCCGACTATTCGCGTAACCAGTACAACAAAACCATACTTGATAGTCGTTGAATTCTTCAAAAGATGATAAGTCAAGTATCTTCTTACATGAAGTAGAGGAAGGATGGAAATCTCAAGTGATTTCAAGGTTCATCCTGATCTATGAGGACCCCTTCTGCGCCGTAGCACTCGCTACATTCGTAATGCCCTGACCAAGAGCCTTTTCCTTTCACTGTCTATTCAAAAATATCTTTAATAGTATATCCGTCAACGCGATGCTAAAAATGAAAGACCTGATTTTGGCTTGGATAGCGCACACACAACGTTATACAAAATCATGTATGTACAAACGTATTAACGCACATTTATTCATATCGCTATGTATAGAGACGACCATTCTTTTACGTTTGTCGTTCTTTGACACGTTTAATAGACCACACTGGCTGGTTTGATCAACTACGCTGACGCAGCAACGTGTTAGGGTACGAGTCGTTTGGATAAGTATTCATTCCATTTTTAATGAAGACTCAACACAGCTTCAACTCGTTAAAAACGCAATATCCATAAAGGCAGAAACCAAGAAGCCATAAAGTTATAACAAGGACTTTAGTGTTCACGATAGAAAGTGTTCTTGGATGCCAGGTTGAATTTTCATTGGCACCTTCCACACAACTGCTATCGACTTGATAAAAGGGATATTGATATCGAATGAAAATACTAAAATTACGTGTAGGAAGAGGCGGCAACACGCAGTGTCACTCCGTTTACGCAATATATCGTTAAAGATAATAACACACAATCGTATCGGTAAAATAAGTTATTACTGTCCAAGTTATGATCATTATTTAGGATGTCCAGGATAGGCATTTAATATATGCACGATGGCGCTTATATGTAAATAGCAGCTTCGGATTTTTACTAAACATTAACATAAAACACTAATCTATATTTAGCATTAAGTTAACACTGCACTTGGGAATATGGATGGCTATACGACTGATGGTATTTGCGAAATATGATTATTTTAATGTGTATTCGTAAATTGATAGTGCTTTCCAAATAGCTCAGTACGTTAATAACCGCCCAGTTCGATAAAACTGCATCAAAAGGATATCATTTTGCTATATCCTGACAAAAAAGTTTTGACAGTAATGTAAAATTGTTTTGTCATGCTTGTTATGCTGTGACACGATATCATCGTTGATTATTAATTGGTGTAGTCATAAAGATATTCTCGGCAATGGGTTTTGTCTGACAAAATGTGATTTTTCTAAAATTAAACAAACACTATTTTTCGATGCTATACTCGCGCGGGGCGAAGAGGCAGGAAAGCGATTTTTAGTCAGTTAATTCATTCATGTCATTATCAACTGTAAAAATCTATCGTACTTCTTCAATATGAAGATAAACTGTTTCATTAGTAAATAGAGTGCATGTGTTTTTAATTTGTGTTGTACTGCCAACTAATTTCTTAATTACATTGCTAAGCACAGTCACAAAAACTAAATTACCGTATTAGAGAAATTGTAGTTTTAGCCCTACGATCGGCAAAAATGTAGCATTGGGTGAGCTTATTTTTGGCCTCGTGACAATATTTGCCCTTATTTTTTTCGTGTTACATCGTAACTTGTTCGTGTCAGACCTCCGGAAATCGTACACTGACAACATTCTTATTGTACGTATTTACGCCTAGGTTTCACAATAAAATTGCGGGGCGGACGAAATCGACTTGGTCGATACAACGCATCTCGATCAGTTAGCAGGATTAAGGCTGCTCTAAATGATGCTTGGCAGCGTCCTCGCGTTATGCACAAATAAGGCCTGCAGCTGAAGTGTAGAATCGATTCCTAGCTATGCACGAAATACCTAGTTTATCCTTATATATTTATACACACCGTATTTCATATTTATCTAAACGCTATTTACTTCCCATAATTTTAGACCACTCTGCATAATCGCTTGCCCTTCAAATTTGTTTGGATTTTATTTGTCGCCAGGCTCCATCGACCATCAAGTCCCTAAACAACATTCGTGACTTTATTACATTAGTGCTAAGTCAGCAAATCCTATTCGCGGTTTTGGGGCTAGCCTGTAGCTATAGTGCCTCAAGAAAAGCCTGGACCGCACCAATTAATTTCATAATAATTCGTCGAGAAAACCCGAGAAACATAATGGTTTGGCAACCCTAATATTGGTTAAATAAAGACTGTTTAAGCAAATTCTTCCATCGACCTAAATTTGTTCACCTAACAATCGACCTTAAGTTTATATACCAGATATATTGTTTAACAACAAAGTTCCGACCAGGTACATTTTGTCAATGGCTTGAAACAAAGATGCTCTTCGATAACCTGGCAAAGGCAGCGTGCCATGGAACAATGTCGGGGAGGCTCTGGTGAAGCTGGTTCTGTTGAGTAGGCATCTGGATGAATTGGGACGTTGAGGTCGAGCCGTTTGCGCACGAACGACTTCACCCATCTTTGACTATAGCGAAGCAGAAGTTTTTCTGCCGTTTTCTGCAAACAAGTAGAAACAGTGAAAGGCTACTATAAGCGACAGGAGCACATTAAACACTTAAAACCAATATGGCGTACTAAACTAGAAGCTAAAAATCGAACATCTAGTTTTGCGGCTGTAACGGTCGAAAAATGTAATACATTAGGCAAACAATGAATGACATGCTGCGGATGGCATGTAGGAACCTATCGATACCTCTTTTTGAGAGAGCCGCTCTGTCACTGAGCCTCGTGTGATAAAAATATTGTCTTCCTGGCCAATATCCATCCGAGATCGAACTACCGGGTTTTCTCTAGCTTCGTTCGCCGTATCGGCTTTCTCCTGCTCTTCTAGCATTGCACAAAGATATTTCTGTCAACAAACATAAAAACAGCGAAATAAAATATTTAACTACGATTACAATAGAAACACAAATCTCAATATTTCGGTCACATTAGGCGCTTTAGCTCTGTCGTAGACACGCTATTTATAATAATATCTATTTATCTTTAATGAAGTTGATAATATATATGGACTGAATGGCCTGTCTTTCTACGCACAAAATGTCTTCCCGCATACTTACGATGCATGGCTCTGTATCAAAATAAAGGAATATGAGATGAACTTTGTGGCAAGAAAGTTTCCCTCTGTCGTCCAGTCCCAGCAGAATCTTGTGTTTAACAAGAATCTGGTTTACATGGGCTATACACCGCTCGAGCATGTGGTATAGCTGTAACTCATGAAAGCGACTTACATATGCTAGTGAAGACAGATAGCATGAGATAAATATACATGAGAAAGTTCGCTCAAATCTTAGTTTCGTTTAGTAAGCATGGGCATTTATGCAGCTCAATGGAGAGAGTGACGATCATAGAATAATAGAGACTGTAACATGTAATTTGAGACTGTAAATTTAATTCTATGCCGAACAGTATTCGAATTAACTTGCGAGTGCGTTAAGGCATATTCCTATAACAAACGCTGTTAGGTTTGGATTTTTTTTTGAGAAATAATGTGGAAAATAGTTTTGTCGAAATACTTACCTTTAGTTTGATATACATAAAAGCAAAAATGCCTACTGCATTAACTATAAGCCAAAATACACCGCCGCCGAACAACGCTAGTCCTTTTGTGCCTGGTGAAAGGTAAGATCGGATAACAGGTAGAAAGTTAGGTAATCTCTTTTATTTTTAGAACAGCACTACTTATTTTAGCAGTGCTCCGATATTCGTATCAGCACTATGTCTGTCTATGTTCTACACTATTGTACAAGGAAACATACAGTCAGTAGCACCTTACATGGAGTGAATCGTGAATTGAAAGCAACTGAAAATATTCAGATAAACTCAAATTAACCGATTAAAATAATCTACTACATACGTGCAAATATTTTTTCCAGTGATGTACGTACATGCCAGAGATTCAGTCAACCATCAGATGAGCACCTCAGCTAAAAAATCGATATATAACAGATAAATTACTCACCAGAAAATAGCAACGATAGCAATATAACAAATCCCATGAGCATCCACATCAGCAAGATCCGTTTATATAGTATGTTGTAAAGTGTGAAGCGCAGGTCATTTGTTAATATCTGCAGTGCTAGAACGTAATCTTCCACGGTTATCTGAAATAACAATCAGCAGACAATCCAAGCGACGCATCAATAGATTTTCTATTAAAATTCTTGCAAAGCAAGACTGTAGTAGGCAGTAGAAGTAAAAGACGCGCTTTCATGATGGGTGTTTTTCGTTTTTATCGGTACTTGTAGATAATCACCTTGACAAATTTCATATTTTAAAATTTTGTGATTCATCTATTTAGACCTCCTTATTTTTGTCCTTACGCGGAGAAACAGAAATAAAAAAACCCTTTGCCGTCATTACGTATATGGTCTCTTAGCGTCCATCATCAACTCACTGTTAGATTGGTGTCCATAATTTCCTCTGGTACGAGATTTGGTTTAAATTTCGCCCTAGTCACCCACGCGCAGCTTTTATTCGACGGCAACACGGTACAAATAACGTCTCCATTTACTGAAATTTGCAAAGTACATTCCAAACATATAACACATTGCAGTTCAGTTAGGATATCTACAGAATTTTCGATGCGCAAAAAATAAATTGTGGCACAACGCATAATATTTTTCAAAACTGAACTAAATATGTGAAAATGATACGCCTCGCAGCGAGGTTCACACTCGCCGTCGCCATTTAGATGAAGTCAGCTCATATAATTGTATTGTTATTGTTACTATTGAAAACGTAGCGAATATATACAGGCGTAGCCGTGAAAGAAATTAAGCTCTTTGGGTACGAATCATAAGAACATAGTGGGACCTACAAAATTTGTCCTGCGAATTTCTTCGAGCTGACAAGTTAGGCCACATTGTGCTGCTTCCACTAGGCGGCGGCTCGATTGCCACCGGGCTCCTCGGAGGCGATGGGCGAAGAGCCATTGGTTCGATTCGGATCTCTGTTGAAGCATTATTAAATGAATTCGTTTCCTATGTTGTAATCTCTAATACCCAGTACTGCTTGATGATTTCTGGAGGGAAACCGTAATAATGCCTTTCCATGTAGAAAATAATTTTCATATTTCGTTTCTATTATAAGGACTAACCAAATGTACACGACGTAATATTCAGTGCACGTTGTATAAAAGAAGAAAGTTCCAAGAAATTGAAAAGATACGTGCAAAGGAATATATAGTTATACAGGAGATGTGTAATGTTTTTCTTTTTTTCCTAATTTCTTTAAATTAATCAAATGGATATTGCGTCATAAGGTAAGCTTTGTATCCAATATCGTTTATGTAAACGAAGCAAAATCTACGCTGATTTTTGATGGCATGCTTTAATATTATGTATTCACAATGAACTAACTTCGTGAAGTAATAGGCGTAACTGGATTATAAACTCTCAGTCTTATGATTTCGGTAATTGTCCATAAAAAAAGCATTTTTAACTGGCTTTACATCATCTACTTTTTAAGATTACAGTCAAATTACTTCACAAAATGAAACATCCGCAAGTTTAACTAGCGCTGGGAGTTCCACCCGCTTCAACTCAAAAGAAATGCAACGGATCCGAACAAATCGTATTTCTTAGCAAATTAGCATATACAAGGAAACAAAAAGCCCTTATATCTTATTTGTAGATACATAAACATACACTTGCACACACCTGACTGATCTTTCTGTTGCAGATTTGCATTATTTTTTGCTTGCTCCGACGTTCCGCTGCTAGTCGTTCCCCATTTAGCATCTTTGATGATTGCCTGCTGTTGCAAGGCTTTGGTAGCCACGACCTCTATTGAGCTGGGCTGTATCGTTGCTGCGCCTTCGCTGCCGTCGTCCTCCTCAAATCTAACCCATGTTGTATCCTTTTTGTTTCTGGCTATACGTACTTTCGACTCGCCTATGCTTTGCGCTGGTGGCTGTTCAATCCAGTGCCTCTTAAGGTTGTCTTGATCGAGTGCACGGTCGTTCTCGAGGCTAGTCACTCCGGTAGACATGCCCGGGTTTTCTGTGCCACCAGATTCTGACATCATCTGGAAGAATGGCGTTGTTAAATGGCAAATACGTAAAATATCCTGCATTGTTGCTACCAAGAAAAAACAAATATCTATGGAAATTTGCTAGCTATACTCAAGTGAAGACATTATTTAGGAGAATTAGATAAATGAATGTATAAAAAGGCCTATATCTATTTTACTGTTAACAATATATTATTAATCTACAGAAAGCAGTGATTCTTAATAAGCCAAATAGGGTACAGTCCAAGGATACCGTTATCCTTATAAGCAATAGCAATATTTCGTACACGGAAAGCTCTAACCTCAACGGCAGGGAGGCCGCTTAAGCTTTTGGCAGAAGGTAGAGTCCTACTTATTAACAGTAAATATCTGAAACCCCAAGTACTTTGAATATTATTTGCAAATGTATGCGTGATGCGGCGATATTATGAGCTCAATTTATCTGAAGAGATCACGGAATTTTCACGGAGGGAGCAAGCGAACTTGAGACTTCCCGCAGCTTAACTACCTCGCCGTAGTCGTAAATATAAGCTCGTCTCTTATAGCCCGTTTATAACACAACCCACTGATTCTCGATGGTACTTTAGAAACTTACTCTATACATTGCGCCATCAAGGCGAGGGACAATACGTAATCTTAAACTTTTTTACCGCCGCATTTGTAGGCACACGCAGCTGAACATCTCCGTACATTACGCTCGTTGGAACACCTTCACTGCAGAAAATAACCATAATATTGAAAGAAAGGCGGGGACCAACAAGCAAAGTTCAACGAGGATATATTTGAGGAGCATAGCAAAATATAATGTGATGGGTCTCATAATGAATCCCCTAACCATCGTAAGTGTGTTAATGATTACGTTCATGGCTCTTTCGCTGACCTCTAGAATATAACCTGTCTCGACCTTGTTTAGGATACACGCCCTATATAATCATTTCGGTAGCGTCTTCGTATTTAACAAATATTGACTGCTACAGAATGGACTTAGAAGAGAAAATATTGCAAGTCACGAACGTGCCTACGAGAGCATAACAATTAACTGAAATTAAAATGCCAAGTAGTAGACACAAAGATACGATCCTGCAGCGATTTCCTTCAGCAGAGTTAGTAGGTCAATACGCAAGCGCGTGTGTGCGTGTCTGTCTTTGCTCTACTGAAACGTAAAAACGTACGAAGACATTTCGGCTAAATATACGTTTCTATATTCAGAGTAGTAGATTTACGTTCGAATAAAATGTTGATTCCACGAAAATTCGCGATAAAGCTTTCATACCTAGACTTGAACAACGATTAACATATGCGAACGATCATATTTATGTAATGTGTGCAAGCCCCATTTTTTAAACGATTCATATTATTAGATACGATTGAGTTTTGTCAAACTGATCACTTGGAGCACTCGAACAAACTAATATTCGTGAATTGGTAGATGTAAGACACTCCAAGTCTTGACCGACTTTTCATATTTATATTGTACTTTTTGAGTCACCGTGTTTAATATAGAAAAAAAATGGAGGAGTCAGGCCGTAATACAGTATATCACAGATAGAACCAGATATATGAATAATATCATTGTGATCACATTATGGAAGACGACGTTGTGCTAAAATAGTGGCCATATGCATAGCTCATATTGAGCGCCATTTACCTATCATCGTTTACGTAGGGAACTACTCTAAGTATATGAAATAATGCTTCCAGACCTTTAAACGTACAAATCAAAAGCAGCCATTTGGTGTATCTAGATCTCCTTATCGAAGTGGATATGCTAGAGTTTCAAGCAATAGTGTGCAGAAACATTTAAGGGTTGTAGTAGATTAAAATTGCTACCAAAAGACTTTTATCTTTGGTTACAGCTTCTGTGCTTTGGACTAGTATTATTGTTACTACTATTGTTATCAAGTTTAAAATTTACTCAGAATACTCATAGTACGGATACGGGCTAGTTAACGTTGAACTGAGTTCGACTTTTGATGGTGGTAAAATTATAATTTCTTTATCATGTATCGACTAAGAGTCGAACTATTTTGAACTTCCGACTGAGCGATATAACACCAGAACAAAGCTATGCCTTGGAGTCTATGTAACTGCAACTACTTGCAACTCTCGTTTCCTGCTGTAAGAGATAATTGTATGCTAGCCAGACCAGTCATCAATAATGATTACTGCGTATGATGATATATTGCTTACGAAGCAGCTCGGTAAGAATCTTTCTTTCATGACTCATCGTTAATTACAATTGTTTTTATATTACCTACGTTTAGTTGCTTGCTTTTGTTCAGTTAATTTAGCACTTGTTCTTCATTCACGTGGTAGCGTTTCCACTACAAGATGTTTCGGATAAGATGCTTGACGTGTGTCCCGGTTAGTGTTCACGACGATATTTGATTGTACTCAGACATTCAGACGGAAATGAGTTTAAGGGACGTGAATTGATGCCAAATTGATACGCTAAACATTTCGCATGATGGAATGACACCTGTATTCCATTCAACAATTTATAGGTTAGTCACTGTAGTTATTACACCTGCCTTCAGTTTAGCCAGCTAACCCTCATATAACAGTCCAGTTGTAATTGTTAGTTGAGCCACGTTTACATTTTATTACAACGATACTTGTCACCGTAATCGACAGGCCAGGTTATAGGCACGAATGCAATAGGCGCAAGCGCGTCTCATCTTTAGCATGCATTCTTAGCGACATTTCTGTTGCTCGTCGGCAACTTATGTTTTTCGACCTCTCTAGTAAATGTAGTAAACATATCTAGTAGACAATCAAAGCAAGCCAAATGTATTACCACATATTTAAACGCTCTACTGCCTTCCTTAAAAAAACAGGTAAAAGAACAGGAAAAAATGATATATATATATATATATATAGACTCGTTTTTGAACATCCTACTTATTCATTCATTGATCCTTAATATACTGAACGACTGACAAATAGCGTTGGCAATATTTAGTTCGACTGGTATTTCATTTATATCTGTTGTCAGTCTTAGATTAGGGATTAAAAATACTCATCGATTTAAATGAAAACTCGATCGTCAGTTAGAACTTTAACTAGGTGACCGAAACGCTCCACAGAAATAGACTATTCGTGGCGCTTAAGGTAATACAGTCCAGACCATAGACTTATGGAAAACGAAATTATTGTAGGTAACTTTCCCTCAGAAACGTAAATTCTGCATTACCTTCGGACCAGGAGGATCACGTCTTTCTAATGGTGGTTCATATTAAATAGAAAAAAAACTAGGCTTGATTAATCCGCATGTTTCAACGTGTTTAAACTACTCTGCAATGTTGTGCCGATGACAGCATGCCCTTTTAAGTGCATATAGCACCTACAATACCAACATAAACGATCCGATGCTCGTAGTTGTTAAAGAGAGTAGCGCAGTTATTATTTGGCACAGCATAACATCTTTAATCTAATTTATGCTGAGTTAAATGCGGTTGTGACTACTGATCACCAGCGAATACCAGACACCAATCAGTAGAAAATGAAGCTTCAGGATAAATGAAGCGATCGCAAAGAAAGCCTCGTATTCTTTTTATACATGCGTAAATCTAAATCCAAACTAATTTCATACATTCGTCACACCTTGACATTCCAGGGCGGCCTTGTTTGGTAATCTGAAGAATATTCTCGTTTCGAAACTGTCCTTTTGCCAGTCGATGGGTCCTCTCCGAGTTTGACAAGCATCCCCACTCTGCATCATCTGATTCTTTTATAGGTCGTGAGCGCCTCCCTACTTCGTAAAGAGTCAAAGAAACAATAAAGATGCGACTCCCGGCAGACTCAGCGGCATGAAGTGTTATCAACCAAGCTTGAGTCAAAAAGATTTACTTAATAATAGACGACAATGCTATCTACAACTCGCCTCGTAATCGGCGCTTATTTATCATTCCCATAGCATGTTGTGCATAGCATTCCCAAACGCTGTTGTGAAACTCAAACAAATATATAATGGTTGTTGTTAATTGTCGGTAATCAGTAAAAACCGCCTAAATAGATATGCACCACATTCAGCATTACCTCGAATCGCTTTTGCGCCAAGAGTAAAACACCCGTAAATCAAGGCTGTCTCTTCCACGCTGTTGTTGCTGATACCCAAGTTTGCTACTATGATTTGGCCATAATCTATATCGACAAAAATGTCATCCAACACAATATTGCATGTAGAGCAAGTTAGTGTACATCTGGGTGGAGTAATCAGACCACCATATCTCGTGAAATAATGATATTTCTATGAGCGAGAAGAGGCCATTAATAAAATTCATATTAAATTTTGCCTTCTTGTCAGAGAACACAAGTCCATGAGAAGTAAAGCGTAAGGCGGACAAAATCTCTAGGTCACAGCATTAACTCTACTGAGACTAGCCCTGCTGAAGTGCCTTCGCAACACAGAACTTCTGGAAGAAAGAAGGGCGCCCAGTTAGTCAATCAACAAAGGCCAGACACATAACTATGACATAATAACAGCGTTTATACGCATGTTGACCCTTCAAATAACTAAATAGCAACATATAAAAGCCCAGGTAATTTAGAATTAGGTGCAGCCACGAAAGACATATATATATATATGTGTGTGTGTGTGTGTGTTGTAACTCCACGCTCCGAATAGTTCATTTAGCAAATATTCATACATGTGGAGTTCTCAAAGTCTGGTGCGCCCAGGAATGGTCGGGTCATTCTGATTTTCGTTAGGGATATAACATAAACAGCCGAGATACAAATTAGAGTGCAACAAGCGGACTTGTAAATGTACCATTTTTTTATTTGTTACCATTTTCATACCATTATCAAAAAATGTTTTAGGTAAATTAATCCTTATACATACAAATGATCAAGTTATGGAGATTAAGTTTACGAGCATATCGTGCAACTTAAAGTCATTCTGGGAGCAAAATGGATGGTACACATGTCTGATGTTTTGTTTTGAAGTCTTGCATCTTATTTACCTTAATACAGAACTTTGTGATTACCCTAGGAACGATTGTTACATTATTAAGAGGTATATATTAACAGATTTGACTATGTGATAATCACCCCACTACTTCCTACGAAGCAATTAAACAAAATTATTATCTACTTTCTAAAATTTAGCCTATGATGATTCACCAACAAAGAGGTAATAACTGGACACAGAGATCACTGATTTATAACTACGAATGAGTGGTAGGAAGGTTTTCGTGTACAAGAGACACTACAAAAAAGATTGCAGCTGGAAGAGTGCACGGGCTTTACTGTATTCGTCAACCTGATGCGTGGAAAACGATTGTTCTAATAACAAGTTACTTTAGCAGAACTACAGCATAAAACGTGCTCTATCGTACTCTAGGTGCTGATGAATGTAGCACAGTGAACAAGTTCCATCTTAAACTCCATGCAAGAGACTGTAAAAAGCAGTATTCACCAATTTGACATACCAGCAATACAATAATTGTGTATTTGGTTCTGTGCGTTCCCAAATACTCACGATACAACACCAAAATCATAAATCTGATATGCTATAGGCCAACCAACCTTTAATGTTAATAAAAAATGACGGTGTTTGCCGTAGAAACTTCTTACATCCGATCTTCTACCCAGGTAGGAACAGACGGGTGACAGCTGATATTTTTCTGTGTACGGTATTCAGCGCTCCTTAGTTAGCTACCTCACCTTCTGGCATTAAGTAAAATTTTGCCCGATATGACTGATCAGTCGGAATCACGCCACAAGAAATGACTCAATAGGCCACAGTAGCTGGGCGATTCAATGTATCCAGTAGATGAATAAACACTTAACGAAGACTGATGAACTAACGAGACACGTTAAAAACATAGAGATAGCGGCAAATGTTGAAATGTTAAACACACACAGATCCGTATTGATAAAATCGAAAAGCTTATTTACGATATCGCGAAGAATCTAGGGTCGAGGCTGTCATGTTAAATGTTAGTGTCATTGTTGCCTCCCATACACACTCACACCTCTGCACGCACGTACTAACTTGTAGAAGCAGGTACAAGGTGAAGGCGATAGGAACACTTTACCGATTAACTGAGTGGCCGTCCAGACAAAGCACATTCGACAGGGGGCTATTTACATGTTTTGAGCCTGCTTGAAACCGCAGTACAGCATCATTACACAGTTGTCACAATAACGGTGACTACCAGCGACGGCAGCTGATCGCCGGTATCATTGTAACAGCAACGCCAGACAGAGGCTATTCTTCAGACGCAACGGGAGGTGAACGCCATCATGCGTTTCGTAGTTGTGTTCCAAACAGGTTCGGGAGAACCAAAACAGTCCTATAGCTAGCTGCTTCTCAGTATGATCGTTGCACACCTTGAGAGGCGAAAACTGCTGCCGGCTTTTCGATTCCCCCACTGCGCTCGAAATTCTGCCATAAAAACAGCTGTGAACACGCCCACATAGGCGTACAGACAGACTCACAAACAGACGGATACATTCATAGATGGGCACACACTATCTGCAGTGGAACCTCAACGCATCTGCTCCATTTCCGACAGCAGCTGCAGAGAGTGGCACGACCACAATACGTGCCGAGCTGCAGCAGCAAATGTCCCTAAGGTCGCATTGACAAACGTATATTACCGATGATGATACCTATGACAATGTTGATGATGTTGACGATTACGACCAGAAAGAAGTCAGCAACTTCGGGAAACGACAACAGCGCACGCTGTAGTGGTTGCCCAGTCACAAGACACTACGTCGCCACCGTCATCACATCACATCCGATCAGCGTCCGTCACGACTGCGGCTACAGTTGAACCGCCGCCCGTCAGAAGTATGCGTGAAAAAACATTGAAGTGCAGTTGTGTTCTTTTACCGTCACCTCGCGGGGAGAGCGAAGGGACCGACCATTAACCGGGCAGGGCCACAGGCACCAATGGCAGCAGCACCAGATCGGGCGATGCTATTAGCTAGCCGGCCTGTTGCTGGTCCGTACTTGTTGTTGTTGTTCCTGTAGCTGAACTGAAACGGCGGCGGCGGCGGCGATGGGCACTTCTGCTGAGGCGACTAATGCGGCTTTCGCTCTCGCCCTATTTACTATTGTTGCTATCGTCGCTGCTACTAATGCTCCGGCCGCCGTCAATGTATTCAACAGACAACCCACGACGGCCACGCACAAGCAGTCGAAGCAAAGCAGATGGAACGGACGACGGAAGACGCACCGCTCCAATGGACCAACAGTTCTGCCGCAGTTGCTGAGTAGTTGTCGCTGACGCTACCGCTGCTGTAGTTGCTGTCGTCACTGTTAGAACACATTGTCATAACTGGTGGCGCGAAATGGCTGGCGTTTGTCGGTTTCAACACGGCGGCAACTAACGAACCAACGACGACTAACGAACCAACGACGGGATCGAACGAAGATAGATTGACACCGCTGGTAGCAATGGCCGATCATATTACAACAACCGCTGTAGCCTCGGGAAAGGCGGACCACTTAGCATGGCCTGCCAAAACGTTGCTGTTCGAACAATCAGCAATAGTAGTAATTATAACAGTAATAGCATCTTAGCAGTTTTATTCGTAACACAGTATCTCCTTGACAGCGTTATACAGGGGTACTGGACAACGGCGGCACCAGCAGCATCCTTTTCTCATCTCTGATCTCTACTTCGTTTCATATAGGACAAAGTGTACCTCGCGCTAACAGCATTGGCGACCCGATAACACATTGCTACAGGCAGATTGACACACACAAGGGAGGCACATGACGGCGACGCGACTTGCAGTATGGGTAATAGAGCTGCAACGCAATCTTTTGTAGAGGCTCGCGGTAGCTGGCAAGTGGGCCGACAGGCGCGCATGGTCCGCCTGGCAACAACATCAATAACAGAGTTGTAATGGTGCTGCAGTGTGCGCCCTTCTAAAATCTCGGAAAAATTTTTCTTGAAACGGTGGCGTTCCTAACCGTCACAAGGATGAATTCAACACATCGTTGGTCAACGATTTTTGTGCATTTCGTGTTTTTGTTGTTCGAACCCATCATTTAGGGATTGCTGGCAAAAGAACGTTCCATATACATTCTACGCATAAGAAGTAGAACTCCGAGGGTGAGGGCAGATGACAGAGGGCGAGTGAGAGGGCCTCGAAGCACTTCGTCATAAGGCTACACCTGCCAGTAGAAGCAGTAGAGGCGGGTCTGGAAATACACGTTGTATGCCGACGGTCACGTGACAACTATAAGAAGGAGGGTACAAGCAGTTGATTTTGGGTATGTAACGGCTATCGATACCTTTGTCCATATATACATATATATATATATGGCTTAACACAAGACACACGACGTTTTCAAATTAGATGTTAGAAGCTCAAATTCGTTTGCAATTCTTAAAAATTAAAACTAATTTTAAGATAACTATTCAAAAATCGTTCCAGAGAAGTGTCAAATGTGCGACCTCGCAACATACAAATTATTATTCCCTTAACACATTTAGACTGAAAAGACTGCCCACTATTTGTTTCAGGTGATATACTAGTATCAGTTATTCAAAGATCACATATATCGATGCGTTTCATGAAAAGAGCATGTTTTCATAAAATGAGAGTCAGATGACCAGCATTGTTATTTGCCGAAATGAAGTAGCCTTCGTGAATGACATGCTGATAACATTATTTGGGAAGCATTTTAGCAAAACAGTCCCTACACTGTGTATTGTTAAAACCGAAAATTTACGAAAAGGTACGTTACTAATTTTTTTTTGTTATAATAAAAAGCACTGGATAGTCAAAAACTGTTGAAATAATAACCTGTATGAATTCACAGCATTTTTCCCTGGCCGCTGAGCTGTATCATATTAAGCGCAGACGTTACGAAAATGTAAGAAGGTGCAACAAAAAGAGACGGTTTCCGTTCCAAATTAAAAAAAAAAAACGTTTTTATTTAAAAAAAGTTTACCGACTGGCGGATAATAAATACGTGTCAGAATATACTCAGAAAAAATCAGTTTTTAGCGGTGTAAATAGAATGCTGGCCAAATGGCGTGGATATTATACTAACTATTTATGCTACAGGATAAATTAGACATATACTTCTCCGAATAGTGAAGTCTACAAAAATACTCACGATCTTTAAGCTTGGCTTATAGATTGATGTAGTCCTAATCGCCTTGAAAGAAATATTTCTGCATGTACCACTGATCATGGTTTCTTATTGGATACTAATGAGGCAGTTTCAGAATGATTAACCCCGATTTCATTTGAACGAATGCTGGGTTAGCATTCCTGCCAAAACCCAAAAATATTTGCTATGCGAGTTTAATGCTGGTAGGGCAAAATCGTAGTCGTCTGGTAGAATGGCTAACGGTGATACCAGGTGTGAAAGTCGAAACATAGAGGATAAAATCGTAATTTTTTATGACTTAAATATGTGCTCAGTAAATTTGCGACTTGATACGCGGTGCATTTGCAAGCGTAACCAACAAAATTGTACTGTTCCAGCATCTAGAACACGACGCCTCTGCACCGAAAGCAGGTGTTTCCGGCAAGCCAAAACTTCACACTATCTAACATTTTTAGAATAAAAAAATCTTTAAATCGCATATTTGTGTCACAGTTTTGTAGCGTACCAAAGAAAACTCCATGTCTAGTGGAAGTTCTGCAAATTCAAGTGGTTATTCTGATATTATAGGCTTTTGTTCATTCTACCAAACTAAATCATGCCCGACGTGCTGATGATAGGTAAGCTTGTAGCGGGAGTATTATCATAAGACGGTATTGCATAGATTGCGTGTTGGAGCATGTAAGAAGGTTGCGTGGCGACAACACCTAAGTTGCGAGGCGCTCTAAATACCGAAGTGCAACTAAGAGCAAGTATATAATTGTTCTTACTTATACCCTATGCATACAATTCTAGTAAAACCGTTTAGCCGTGCAGTTAAATACAATAATGCACAAACGACTCATGATCAAAAGAAACCCAGAAATCACGTAATTGGGGTATCTGTGTCTACCTAATCTGCCAGTATCTGCTTCGTACAAAAAACACACAATGCTATTTTTTTTTTTATTCACTGATACCTTAAGATTGCTCAGGATAAACGCAGCCAGAACTATCTTTTACAGACATCTTCCCCGTTTAGATGTGCTCTTGGATTTAGACGTCCTCAAGCACTGGCGGCTCGTAATTGTCTGGCCGGTCTACAGCCATTCCATCAGTACTCTTGCCCCCGCCTGAGGTGCCTTTGCCTTCACCATGCATCTCCAGAAGTTTGCCCATATCAAACTTAGGCTTCTTCAGCACTTTCACCTTGCGGATGTGCACATCGTGAAGCGGATAAATCATAATGCAGTTCTTCTCGATGTCCTTGCCAATCGCCTCGGGAATGAGCTTGTTTACGACCTCTTTCAGGTCGGACGATGAAACCTCACGGTGCATAATCTCAACCATTTTGCGACGGATGGCACGAACTTGCGCATGCTGGGCGTAGCAAGTCTTCTTCACCTGGTTCTGAGCCTTTTTAGTGAAACCGATGCAGAATAGCCGGAGCACGAAACCGTCCGTGGTACGCACGTCAACCTGTGCCTCGATCAGCGTTTGCCACTTTTTTACCATCGAACGCAACTTATCAGTGGTCAGATCCATGCCGTGGAAGTTGGTAAGACAATGACGGCCCTGTACTTCCTCGCAGACCAACCTGCCAATCAACACGCAAAAAAAGAATATCTGGTTATAATATGATAGATTTGAAGAGTTTGTATTACTGTCAAATTTTACGATACAAGATGAAAAGAGGCGCACACAACTTTACTCCTTATTTTTGAACGCAGGGAAAATTTTCCTAAGATTAATTTAGAAAAAAAACGCTGGGTTTTTCTGCAATCGCATTCGAATGCTTTCTTTTTAGCGACTATGCTCAAGTAAACATTCACAAGCACGAACGGATTATTTCCACGAAAGGCGCTCTCAAAACTCGAAACTAAAATAGAGCGACGTCAACTTCCGTGTCACGCCATCAGAACAAAAATCCTACAAGTCGAGATAGGAGTATCTTAATTCTTTTCGATAAACAAATACGTTAAGGCCCTTAAACACGTTCTTAACGCCACGGCCTGTGTACCGTTATAGACCACGCTAAAAAGTGCACTCACTTAAACTTGCGAAAGGCATCTTCACCGGTCTGAAGATCGGCCTGGGAAACCTCGTAGACGCGGCCCTTGAGTCCATCCGAAGCAATCTTCGTGCCCTGTGTACGGTTCACTAGGGTCTTGCCGACATTACGGATGCTAAACATCGACGGTGCCTTTACATCATACCAATCCTTACGGCTGAACGGATCGACGCTGCAGACAAAGTGGATAACAAAAAATGGAATAGCTTGTTAATAACTGACGAGAAATGCATGAAGGAGATGGCATTCACGAACAGCAAAGGTGAAACAAGCATACCTTGCAACAGCCAATATGCGAGTAGCAGCTTACAAAGAAATGCAGATAGAGTACATAGAAAAATATAATGTGAAAGCAGTTACATCGCCACTTCTATGGAAAATAATGTTCACGAAAAAGTCCGGCAGATGTCCACGTTTCCAACCGGCGTTCCAATATGTCAGCAACGTGCAGAAATCGGTCAATATAAACTTAGCTTTCGCACACTTCACCAAGACGATTATCCAATGTCATATTAGGCCAGATTCGAGACATGTTATGTAAATCGACACGAAATTCACAAAGATTTTCGATATTTCATGCACGACAGTGGGTTACCATCGCATTTACGTATCCATACAAATCGGCATCACCACATCACAGCTTTGCATTAAAATCTTGTCCAAACGACTCTGAACGATATGGAGAATCTTTCACGGCACATATTAGCCACTTACATCTTTTTTTTAAGGCCTTTTTTGCCTCCCTTCGAAAGTCCCTTGTTCTTGCCGACCGCCATCTTTCAGCTCACACAGGGAAAAGACAGGAACCAGCACCGGATGTTTACGTCTCTTGTCCAATTCGAAACCACCCACATTCGGTTCTGTTTTGAAAGACTCACAAAACTTTTTTCACTCTTCTTTTTGTGGTTTCGCCAGCAGGAACGATGCTGCTCAATAGGTCAAAAGTTAAATCATACGAACATGATTTAGCTCAATAAATGTCGTCAAAACTAGATGAATTTTCACACAAATCGACAACGTTCAGACAAATGCGCGCCAACTTTCAAATCAGACGAATCTAAGTTTTTATGGCCGCCAACCAGCTAACTTTCAATGAACCATCTCTATTTAGTACCGCAACGACTTGTACTAAACATTACGCAAAATTAACGGAGTTTGCATAATGGAAATAAATTAACTTACATGCTCCCGTTGCTCTGATTTCATCCTCTGAGCTATTCTTGCGCCCGCCAGATCACGAGGGCAATAACGGTTTATGATTATTGCCGTGATCCAGTTTGCCGTCCGGTACCCTAAGACTGCTGTTCCGTCTCCCTTTACACTGCTGCGGCTATTTTGTTTTGCCGCCACAGTGCTTCGTCCTTTTCCAAACACTAGGCAGGCGGCCAGCTGATCGCTCGTCGTGGAAAAAAGCACTCACTCATTTCTCGTGTACAGACGTAGGGAAGGCAAAGCAGAAAGAGATTTAGCATAGTGTGAAGAGCGCACTATAACCAGACCCGCCACGAACTAGCCAGTGTTGTAGCCGTTCCTGTGGTGGTAAGATCGCGTTCACTACCTTGCAGCTACAGCAAGTGTTACTTTGATTGTTACTGTTACTTTTAGTAGCAGTCTGACTACTATCACGGCAACTTGTGTGATCATACTGGTCGTGTGGCGTGCACCGATAAAGTGAATACTATCTGTGTATTTGTATACGTGCGACCGTGGCGGTAACAGGAGCTGCTAATAGTGGTGTCATCGCCGCGCTTGTCCCACGACCAAAGGTGCTACTACAACGGCAGGGTGTACGCGCTCGGTGCGGACCAATGATAGTAATAATAACAGGAGTAATTACAATAAAAGCAGGATAATAATAATGTGATAAAAAAATAAACCAAAGAAGAAATTCCGGCCTACTGTCACCTAGTATCGCGTCAAAATAACAGCAGAAGTCTGCAAGTTACATCGTCGGTGACGGACTCCAGCCAAATACCGAGCAGGTGACAGATCGAGTGATTTTGCCTTCGGCCACTCGCGCAGTTACAGCTGCCTTGGTTTGCCAGCAGATCTGTGCATTTTGTCGGCGGCGGTGGCTGCGTTAGAAACGACTGACTAAGCAGCAGCAGCATACGTAGCGACGACAAAATCTCACCAGGCAGTCTCGCCACTTAGAGTACTACCATTTTTAGCTGTAATAATAGAAACAAGCCAAAGCAACAGCAGACGTATTAACACGAGGTCAACAATAAATTGTCGCCAATGACGACATTGGCGACTTCGACAACATCCCTCTTTCTTCACCTCATCATAGCTTTTCGTTGCCTTTGCCGTGGCCGCGAATAGCAGTAGATCGTCTACAATCGAGGGAGATGGTAAAGGAATACTGAGAGCAAGAGTGGATCGGCGATTCGGTCACTATGGCGGTTTGAGCGCCAGCTATTCTCGCCGTCGTTGTCCGGAAGCTAGAAGAGATTGGGTAATATAGTGGATGATAGTAGCAAGTATCCACTGGTGGTCGCGGCTATGGTGAAACTGTTGCTGCTGAAAGTACAAGTTGCAATCAACGAACAGCGTGTTCTTTCGCTATCACTGTTTACTTCGTTGTGATTTGTACGCTCAGCTTTCGTCGGATCGAGTAAATGTTATTATTGTTGCGCAGATCTGTTCCAGCGTCGGCGCTCAAATGACAGAGTGAGTAACAGATAGCATCGTACAGTACTTATATGCCTGTAACAGAATAGAATACAATCGACGGGGACACACAATGAGTACATGTACCTTACAGAAGTAGGACGGTCGCTGACGCTCTGTGCTGCAGGTATATGTCTGGATGTTTTTCTATGTGTGCCCCAGGATTACGCAGCTATGCCTTCGTAGAAATCCGTTTATTAGCCTAGCTTATCTAGAATGCTGGAACGGAGATGCGCGTAGATGTGAAAACAAACGAGAACTGCAGTTTTATGGGAGTACTTATCCACCCCATTCAGTCTCCGCAGATGGCAAGGCTGGAGGCGGATGATATGACAGATGCATTGATTTGCCTTAAGCTTCTGGTTATGCTAAATATCAACGGCTGGTTTTATGGTACCTGCGCGAACTCTGGCAAGATAGAAATAATTGAAATATCCAAATTGTACATAGAGATGCAAAAGAGGGTCACTATTTAATTTTCTGGCGTTATCCTTATTAATACGAATTGCAGAGTTCTCAATCATGCGTTCATTGACTTGACTTGCTGACACACATGTGAATTTTGAGAGACTGTTTGCCTGCAGCTGACACTTTACAGTAGTAAGCATTGTATAAAATGCCTTGCTATCATCTGTTACCTGTTATTTCCCATTACCGAAAAAAGAAAAAACGATTATTTTGATGTTTTCTTCACTGCTTGACACCACCGCCTGGTTAATTGATTTTCATTATATATAATGAAAATATATAAGTCACGACGAATATGGCACTCTGCTGTTTTGTACGTCACATCCTGCGTTGTATGGCTAACGTGAGCCGTGGTTTCATGAAGGCTTTGATCAGCACAAACAACAGCGGCAGCAGCAGCTGCCAGCGACGACGAAGAATTAGGTAGCTTTCACATTTCCAACTAAAAAGACCGACTGATTATTATGGCGAAACTGCGCAAAGCATAGCGGTCTTGTGTGTGTGCCGTCTTTCATCGTAAGCGGTGAGTACTTTTCACTCTTGGCCACACAGCGCGAACCTTCTTACGCCACTTTTCGTCGGCAGTGCAACTTTTTTTTTCGTTTTTTACGATTTTCGCTGCGACAGGTAGGGCAGCCAACTCAGCAATAATTATTATTATTATTACGACCATTATATTTCTATTCAGGGCGCAGCTGTATAGCCATTTTGGTGGTGAGCCTCATGATTGGGTTGGGTTGAATTGGGCCTGCATATCCTTTCCACATCCTTTTTGTTTGGTTTGTTTGTTTTAGTTGTTTTCTGTCGTCGTTAGCTAAAAATTGCGCCTTCGTTGTCTGTATGTATAGTCTAACAAAATTTATTTTTAAACAACAAGAGCGGTAGGACAAGCCGACAATCGAGAAGAATTAGGCTAAAAAAAGGCTGCTGTAGCAGTTTTTAATTCGTCGTACCGAGTATATTAACTATTGCTGTCACTGGTCTGTATGATTCGAAGACAGGTAGATGGCAGTAAAGCATTTTGTGTAAACAATACTGTAAAGTATCAGGTCAGGCGCAGAATCTCGTAGCTTCTATTGCGAAAAATGCAGGTGGTTCGGAAACCTTTATCTTTATTAGGCTATTAGAAAGGATATGTTTAATTCAAATGTGCTTCGACAATGTAATTAATATGGCTTTATTTATCGTATCTTTATATGACAGTATGTTGGGCACGTGGTAGATAGCCGCTATCACAAAGTCAAGCCTTGCTCGAAGTTCGCAACTGGATAAACTAATAATGTGTATATGTACATTTCCAATCAGAACGTCGGCCAAAAGTTTTCAAACAATTCAATTAGCCATTTGCGAAACTGGCCTTGGCAGGGAAAGTGTTGGTAAGCGACGACGGAATTAATTTCGGCCTCACCGAGCAAACCGACTTGTGACACTAAGAAATCTGTTTGAGTTATTAAGCGTGGGCCGTAGCTAACTGAAGTCATTATGTACGCATGCGCGTCATTAACCAGTTTAATTGAAAATTCGTTATTTAATTAAAATTAGTGTAATATCGAAAAAGGAGCCAAAACTAGCAGGTTTTCCATAGTTAAATTTAAACTTACTCAAACTTAAATTTACATCTTTCATTGGAAGCTAAGGTGGTGAGTTGCTTTTCGATTAGCCAGCTAAAAATTATTACTATTCTATGTGAAATTTGTCACTATTATCAAAATATTTATAATTCCTTAGGTGGTTAATGGGCATTACGATTTTAGAGGGGCTGAAAGAGCTCGCCAAAGTCGTCATGCATAAGGCATTTCGGGTAGCGCAGTTAGTTGTCCGTTGTTTATATTAGAATGGTATTAACCTTCGTTTCACCGTTTCCTGCAATGAATGGCCAAACCATTGCAATTTAGTTGGACATTTATGCCTCCTCAGGCTTTGACTGACATATGGTTGTAAATATTGGCGTGAGCGCTTAGAAATCTCCCAAGCGCCGTTTCCGCTTAGAGCAATATTGACATCTTTAACTGTTGGTTACTCTGCCAAGCTGGCCAAAAACAGTAAATGGGCAAATAAGTCGTTTTGAGTGAAAATACTGGAATTGTGTAACCAAAGCAACTATTAAAAAGTAATTCCTGATAGGCCAATAAAAATCGTAGCTTAGCTGATCTCTTCAGTTTCTCTCTCTATGTAGAATGTTTTCTTGCAGAAAAGCCGACATTCACTTGGGCTGAAATAAAAAAAAAATCGACGTCTTTATATAAAGAATAGCTAGTAAAGTTATTTTCTTTGCAGCGAAACATCTAGTCCAATTGAACCGCATTTCTAAAGTAAGTTCGACTTATTTCGCCTTTGTAGTGTTTGAGATACCAGCTTGTATTGAAACGAACTTCGGCTATTTTGCACGTAAAACCCCCCAAACTTGCCCATCATTACTGTCCTTATAACCACTTAAAGCGTTTATATTGCAAGTTTTTCGGTGCACATTGTGTGATTGCCGAAGACTACAAAGTGTAACTCAATTCATGAAAATAGTTTCATTGAAAACCGTAAAATTGCCTATGTTTGCTGTTGCCTTAATCATCTCTTAGAAGTGTTTATAATGCGACTTTCTCAGAGATGATTTTGACAGATTGTCGAGCTTATCAAGGAAAGCCAGGAACTTGTATTACCTCAAAATCGATAACAACTAACTTCGTCCATTTTCTATAGGAGGCTTTGAGATATATTTATCTGAGCAGAGGCTTACTCAAGAATTTTATATTTTTGGAAATAAAAGATAGACGGAATATTTAATCTAAGAAATGAATCGGGTGTATAGCTTTGAATAACGTTCGGTCTGGTCTCGGCGTAGCATATATTTTTCAAGTTCGTCGTCGGACGTGTGCAAATATATAAGTATATACATATATATATATATATATAAGTATATAACTTCATAGAGATCTGAAAAAAATTGTAGGTTGGTTGTGGAAACAATGACACTATCATGGAGACGCCTCAAAGTACTGTCTTTTGTCCTTGAGTGAAACTTCGCACAGATTTAGCAAAGCACTTCACTAGATCTGTACAGTTTAAGTATATATAAATGTTCTGCACTTGTATCTCGACAACATCGCCCTAAAAAATAGACCAGGCTCAGACTGACATTATCAGTCGATCCGTAAAGGGCTTTTACATTTCAGAAGCTCTCCTTTAAATAGCCATAAATGCTCTCCGTCAGACTTTGCCATTCGTTTAACTACGGCTCCCCTGGAAGCTGATTCGCTTGAGCAGTCCATCTGTGTGCGTCGAAGCGTGTGAGGGTTTGCTGTGTGACTCAAGGTCACGAAATTGAATTGTTGACCTTGAATTCGCCCAGTCTGAAAACAAAATCGCCAAGCGATTGGGATAGAAAAAAGTAAGCCTGTACCCATCTCCATAGTGGCATCCGCGACAGGCACAAGCCGGCTTCGAGTTGTCCTTCATTGTAGTTAACTGTTAGCTGTTGTCGACAGCAAGTATAGCTATAGACTTGTCGGGAAAACCGCTTTTTATTTCGGATGACGGCTTGGTGAGAGCCAGTTGGTGGAATTTGGGTGGATTATGTCCAGTGTACACGGACGGGGGCCGGAGGAACGTAGGGAACTTCTTTTTTTTTGACCCATCGTTGCGATGATCATTGAAGGAAATAACACGGCGTATAAATTGGGACAAATAACAAACGTAGTCGTGCAGCCCATCTTCAAAACCGATAATAATAATAATAACAATCCTTGTTTTTTGTTTGCTCCAGTTACTCCAGTACTTATTAATGCTATTTTAAAATCATCGCATGGGGTTTTAGAAAATTAGATGTCACCTCTCTTTTCGAAAAAAAAGGACTAGTTCGAGAGTATTGGCAACGTCAAATAGTTTTCGGTTACAATAAACTAAAATTAAATCATATAATACGTTGATGAACAATATAATTATTCTATTTTTATCAGCAAAGTGAAAGCTAATGTTTTACAATTTTTATTTCGGGATCTCTGTTGCAAATTCGTATTTTCACGTTCTTAATGTTGTGGAATCCCGTTATCCAGCTGTGCGGTCATTTCGGGTAGTCGCGTGTAGGCACAGTAAATATGATTTGCGAGATAATGCTATATATGTAACAATTCAGTGAAAAGTGAATTTGTTTTTCGATGGATGGGACAAAGGAGGTCCTGCGATGCTCGTTTTGTGAAGGCAAGTGACTTATTTGCTTATAATGCTTGGATCGAACCGTTTCAGTAAACGCAGCTAAAAACCGCCGTAATTTTTAGTAGCTTCAATACCCGTCATTCAAAATAAGCTTATGGGCAAAAGTAGTGACTCCCTTATAGGAATGCGCGGCGATTATTTTATAGGCCGTAGCATTCTAGCTAAGTACATTTTCACCGAAACGAGTTAGATACGTTCACGGAAATATTGTCATGTGCGTTGAAATTTTTGTTAAATGAATATGTTTTTATAGTAGGTCTATCATGAAGAAGACGAAGTTAGTACAGCGTAGTAGTAGCGAAACAGGAGGACGCGAGATGAGCAACTTTGCAAATGGCCGACGTTTCGCTGAACGTGTTTATTGAGCATCTGTTTAAAGAACGAATTCATTTTTTTCCAGTAGCCAGTGCTTGGATAAACAGAAGCTTTTGCTGGCAAACAATCTTAATCAAAAATAATGTACGAGGCACAACAACATCAATTCGCAGCAGATTTGCTATTGTTTTTATTTTTTATTTTATTTATTGTAGACACACTTCTAACTTAATTGTTTGATCATGCCAAATTTTTGTTAACAAACGGTTATATCTAAAATTACGGTTGATTACTAAGTATAACAAGGAGAATGGTGTCAGTTTTTTTTCCTTAAGTACTATCAACGATATCATATCAGTCAAATAATAGAAAAATGTATCTGAGTCGCGTTTAACGTGAGACAATAGCTTTGTTGAGCTTTCGCTAATAAAACAAAAAGTTCGCTCTGCCACTTTCGATTACGATAATAGACAGTTGATTAATTCTGCATGCTTTGCAATCGAATTAAACTAGAAAATGCCAAGAATTTGGCACGAGAAGGCTATATCGAAAAAACATGAGAAGAAGAAGGCTATAACTGCATACACGTTATTCCCAATAGAGTTTTTATCAAGAAAGTCTGTCGTTACCTACAAAAGACCCTACAAAAGACATGAGTGCTTGGATGAGTTCATTCATTCTGGCTATTCTCAGATCATTTATTTATGGGATTTACTTATGGGTACTGCATGTACTTCGTTTTGTGGTAAAATGTAGTTTTTATTTATGTAGGCTGCAAGGGCATTACGTACAGGTTCAGTGTTCAATCGCACCAATGAGCGTAGTACTTGAAATCTTTATATGGGTGTACAAAAACGTAAAGATTTAATAAATTTATAATAGTATTTTTTCAAATACCTATTTTTATATCTTACGATACTTGAACAACCATTATTGAGCTATGAGGAAGTTCAATTACGTCATACGAAATTGTTGATGCTTACCTGCTATTTCTAATTAGTGCAAAATAGTTTGGCTGCGCTAGCATAAGTCAGTGTTCTTTGTTACACAAAACGGTATTGAAAAAAAATCAGAAAAAGATCACAATAGTTGTTCAAAGCAGACCCTTTTTTATACAAAAAGGAAGTGTTGGCTTGAATAACTTTTTTTTTAGAACTTTACGTAGACCAGTACGGCTTTTTCAACTAAACTTGGAGGATTTGGCAGTGCATTTGCAATTGCTTGAGTGATAGCACTCTGCGACTTGATCGAAAGATGTACTCTGGTGATAGTAGTTCAGCATAAGCTCGTACAAAATTGAGCCTCGTGAATAACATTTTCACGGAGATTCCCCTGGTTTTGAAACTTTTTCCTCAAAGTTGTTTTATCTACGTTTCTGAGCCGTTATTATAAAAATTTCGTTCTAAGAATTGTGGTCGTCCAATACGAAGTCAAGTGCAGCATCTTCGATTACGTTAATCTTTAAGCATTGGTCCTTGTTGCTTTTTCGTTAGTTTAATTGGTTCACGTATGGGTTCACGAATGATCCATCGTGTTCTTTATTGTCCAATATTTTTTCAAACTTATAACTCGAGGTTTTCGTGTTTGTACTGCCCGATTGTTGTTGTTGCTATCGCTCAACAGCCGACTGTTGATCTACTGCTCTCTGTTGGCGTTCGTGCTGCTCCTGTCGCTAAAGTGGGATGGATACGTTGATGCCGACTACTGGCTTGTGTTCAGTCCACTTTGGCTATGGAAACTTGTCGCAGTCTCGTCTACCCTGGCCGCCTCGTACCTTTGGCACCGCCAGCCGCAGTATCGGATGGATCAAGAGGCCCTACTCGAGTATAAGGCGATGATGATGTGCGTGTCTCTCCACCTACTTCTTCTCGTCTTTGAAGTCCTGCTCTGCGACAACCTCGAAACGCCAGCAAGGTATTAGGAAAAGAGCGAGCACAACGAACATGTATGTGTAATAGACAACAAAAACACAAAAAAAAGTTCATCGTTACTTACGAACACCGCAATGGAAATATTAAAATCACTGGAAGCACTGGATTGAATCGTTGGGTAAATTATTGATACATTAATTGACTACTAGGGATCGTCACCTGTGGACAGTGGTTTGCATCCCGTTGCTTGCGCTTTGCCTTCTCGCCATCGTCGTATGCATTTGGTCTGTCAAACATGACCGGCCCTTTGAGGTAAGGTATTTTGATTCATACCGTTAAATCATATTGATGTCCGATAAATAATAAAGTAACATTACTACTGCCTTTATACTGTAGATTTGCTAAGTGAAAATAAGGCAATTGTGGTAAACAAAACATGCTGGCAATAATTAAGCAGAAATAATACTATATTTTAAGCACATTTTATATCCGTAATAGGCGATAACAAAGAAATAGATATATTACAATAGTAAGAAACTTCCTCGTGGAGAGACTCGAAATAAGCTACTTAAAAGGTCTTCGCATAACTTGTCGATATCGTCTCTCAGTCATAGCAGCTCTCTCCTATTCAGAACTTTTTTGCTATATTGTGATGGAACGTACGAATTTTCCTAATAGTAGAATATTGTTTTTGCCCTTCTGCTGAAATGTGTTGCTCGAGCTTGTTCATTCATATATTACTGAATAACATATTTTTTCAAAGCTGAATAATTTTCTGGAAACAAGCTTTTCCATCCAACTATTTCCCATCAAAATAGCTTTTGCTGTTGTATGCAATCTTGTCTAACTGGTCCTTTTGCTGACTTTACGAGCACACCCGTAATTTATCTATCCTAAAACAGATGGAACTTCTGCTGGCCGTAAGCGTCCTGCAAATACTACTCGTGGCTCTGCAGGTGGATCGACTCGTTTCGTGGTCGTGGGCGGCAGTATTCGTTCCTTTGTGGCTACTGTTATGCGTCGCCCTCGTCGGGGTACTCTATTCCTTGATTTTCGCGGCAATCCTCGCGCGAACGCCTGAGGTCACCGCAGAACAGAAGCGGTTGGCCTCGCATTCAGCCGTTTCGTACACTTTACTTGTGTTACCGTTCGTTGCCTTTCTGGTTCGTAGTCTCTTGCTCCATGCTGATTTCACGAAAAAATTGTAACTATGTTGGCAGTTTATACTCGATATATATACTTTACCAGACATCTCGGTACTATGTGTTACTATCCGATTACACTCAATATTGCGAGCGGTAAAATGTTATTATTTTAAAGGAGAATAGGTTTCCTTTGGGGATGGTTTCTTATAGAATCAGTTGATGTTGTTACAGGCGCTACTGACGAATAAATTAGACGGTCGGAGTCAACTCACGTTCACTTCGTGCTCTATGCCACTAGCGGCCACCTTCGTGGTGCTCCTGATTCTTTCATTTTCCTGCAAAACAAGAAATGCTTGTAAGTTCAACTAGGGTGTGCTCATTTATTTCTTGAGCATTTCATGTATATATATATTCGTATGTATTAGGCTGATGTTTCTCAAGCTTACTGAAGCGAAAGGAATGAACGAAACAGATTTCTAGTAACTCTGTAAGATTACAATCTTTAGTGCACTTATATCCTTGACGCTATTAGATTTGTTGCGTGTAGATGACGTGATCACACATCCCGTTAATAATGGGCATGCTATATTGCCTTTCTTTCTTTGGCTGTTTATTTTATAGGGCTTTTTGGATCTCGTCAGGATCTTTGCCGTCTCTTGATCACAGCCTGTCCCCTCCTACAGGAATACGGGAACATTTCGTACCGGTTACACAGTAACAGCCATCAGGCCGCATCCGCCAGTCAGCAAAGCCAGCAAGCTCAACAGGCCGAAAATGGTCAATCCGACCTTGTTCCCTCGGCGCTCACCAGGACCAAGCCACACAAAGGCAGCAGTAGTAATACTAATAAACGTCAGGAACAAGATGGAGCTGTATGCCCCATAAGGGCGATCGATACTCCAGACTAGAAAGCAACGATAGGTATTACTCCACGAGGTATGAGTGACCGGGCAATGTGTATAAGTCAAGTCCATCCACCAAGGTGGTCTGTATAAATATGGCTGGAGGAAAAAACGACATTCGTAAGGATATGTCGTTGTAATGTGCATAGTGTGCGCTCTGGGAAAGAAACAAGTTCACTGTTGAGCTTCTTTCGGTGTTGGGCTATTAAGAAACCTTCTGGAGACGTTTTACGGTCAATTGCAGCGACACCTAGTCTAGAGGAAGCGGCTATTGCGACGCTGAACAAAGTGAATTGCAAGGACGATTACCTAAAGTAGCAAGACCCATAAACCTTGCCTTTGATGAAAAGGTAACAGTAGTATCGAGCTAATACACAATGCCAAGCATCAGTTAATGTGTATGTACGTAAAAGGTCAAACATGCGTATACACATGATTTCATTATACATGCAAACACACGCACACTCGAAATCCACTCAAACCAACAGAAAAACATGCAGAGAACTTTTAAATAACGATATTTTAACGCCAAGGCCTATATTAGGTGTAGATGATGACTATGATAATACCAAACTTAGGTGAGGCAAGGTAAGAAGGGTAGTTTAGCTGTACAAAACATAAACAGCTAAATAATTAACCTTTGTGCGCTGATGCACACACACAAAATACAATATCTGAATAACCCATTTACTATGAAAGCTACTAAATAACGAAAATTGGAAGGAATCATGCAGTCGTCGATGCAGTGTGAACCGGGGCAGATACTGGGTTCACGACTTGTTTCAGAGGATTGACGATTTGGCTCTATTATGAACCGACCTTACGTGGCGACTCGTGGCCGCACGTTTGCGTATAGAAGCATAATCATGTCAATATGATGTGATGATGTCTGGGGACAACAGCGACGAGTGCACTAAAAGGCCACGGGATGAAGTTAGTTACAGTTCGGACGCAACATTGAAGATACATGAGCGCGTGGTAGTGATTACGACGATGGCGAGTGCCTAACGTTAAGCCGGGAACGAAATTGAAACCAGTGAGTTGTCGAGTAACTTTTAATGATACGACTGATAAGAGAGCGTTGCGAGACTGGGTAAATAAACATAAACCAACGTAGTGCCTAGTGTGGGCTCCGCCAATGGCGACCTCGTGCACAAAGTGCATCATGCAATTACCTAGCTACTTCTATTACAACCAATGCAACTACAAATACTACTGATGTTATGAGAAGAATATCAGAACATTAGGCGGTAGACACTCACACACATACACACATGTATACATATTAGGCTATATTATGGTAATCATTTGTATTACTGGAAAAGACGCGACGCCAGACTACGTTGCTTCTATTCAGTAATTACCGTTTTTTTTTAAGTCAATATAACAAATCGTCAGGGCTGAAGGTCTATTTTCTTCAGTGCTGGTACTCGACAGAGTAAGCTTTTAGTAGCAAATATTCGGCAGAGCTTTTATAGACAGACGGAACGATCCTTGTGAAACGGCTTTGAGACACGGATCTATTGTTTAGGCAAAGATCAACGACAAGAGCTATATTCAGAGCCGAGTATTTTTTAGGAATTGCGGCATGATTTTTCGAACTTAACTGTGTGGCCGTGTTTGTGTGTGTGCATGCGTATAGTGTAACAACAAATGCAATCAATGCTCCCATAATAATAGAATTGGGTGACATAAAAGAAGTGAACACGAAGCACGTTACTGCTCGACCGAGCAGCACAAGTGACGGCACTCCACAATAATGTAGAACAACGCATATTCTCATAAAGGGTCATGTGTTAGGCTTTGAACAATCATAGATAATCTACAGACTGCAATATTATGAACATTATTGCTACATAATAGTATTGCTACATAACTGACTAGATCACGGATAGGTACCACGTACAGACGAACTGGACTGCCGCGCAAACCTTTCTACCAATGAGGAACTGTAAAAAGAAGCTAGAGGACTCAGGCACCCAGATGTGCTCCACGACGTCTTGGACAATATTAGGCCTATCTATAGGCCTTAGCTTACTAGGTACGTAGTCAGGTTTTGACATGTTGTGCGTCAACAGAAAACACCAAAAGCTGTTTTCTGTTGGTTGCGTTTTACTATTAACGGGCAGCGCGGCAGCCCGTAGTGCAATGCGATGAGGTTGGTTTTTAGCTCCTTATAACAAATCGCCAAATGATGCTAACGCTTTTTCTTGCCCAGAGACAGCAGTAAAGATAGCAGTTTTCGTTGTGGTATAAGTCAAGAAAGGCGTGCTAGCATTACAGCTCCTATTAACTTTAGTCAAATATTGTTAATCGATGTTTTATTAAAATGAAAATAGTTCATTACTTTCTGTAGATCTTTCTGCAGGCATGTGTGTATTTTCTGTCTGCAGTGTGTGTGTAATAAGGAACACGTATAATACCTATATGACATATTTATTATATATTTGTAAATAACGAGAGCTTCGAAAAAAGCTAGAAAGGCTTGACAGGCTATATAATAGAAGATGCCTAAACCATGATTACAGGAGATACATACGAAAACATTTTCGCATTTGAATGAACTAAACATCTTCGGTTGACATATCAAAGACAGTAAAACATGAAAATAAAGACGAGTAACGAGTATCATTACAATTATAGAGCTAGAGATTATAACGTTGATACTACGTCATTTATTGGATTATAATATTATGCTTTTGGTGATTGTGCGATGTGTGTTTTGATGCGACGGTGTGTCTGAAGGCGTTTGTGTGAATTGGAGTGGACGTATTTGAAAGAAATAGCATCATTCAATGTAAACACGTGGGACACCTTAATTGAGACTATGAGAGATAATACCGAAGATTAGCGATATTTTCGTAGATCTCATTACCGCATTATTTTAACAAGAATAATACCACGACAGTTCGCAATGGATTACTAATAGCGACAACCATATCGATTGGTCGATATCTCGTAAAATCCATTACTTAATCCGGCTAATAGTTTGTAAAAAATCACATTGTGCTAAAATAATCTGGGTTAGTCTGGCAGTGGCTGGCAATCCAGTACCTGCAGAACGGCAAAAAGGGGGAATATTTAATTAGGTTTATTGTTTAATAGTGTTTTATTTGAGTGTTTTATTTTTATTTTTATTATTATTATAATTATGAAGGAAATCGAAACAACAATTCATAGTAGACATTTTGCCAATTTCTGTGAAAATATGAATCCAAGTGTGAAATACACATAATCTATGGGCGTCAGCGAAGTCATTGATCCAGATAAAATACATATGCAAGCTACAAATTGTAGCAGCTTGCATTTGCTAATTGAAAACGTTCGTTTTTGTTCTGGTAAGTGTAAGCCGTTTTTCATTGCCAGCTATTTTTCGTTGTCGAATGTCGATATACTTCGATTTTTATATCGAACTCTTATTACTTATAGTTGAAATTCAAGATAAAAAAGAATGATTTTGTTCTACTTCTCGTTTTCTAATAATATAGCTTAGTTTAGATACGAGTTTAGGAGCCGTATTTAAGGAGTTTACGGTTAACAAAGAGGGTCGACTTGTTTGAGTGTGATGCGAACGCTAATGACGCTTTTATTTTTACTATTCACCTTAGCTCATAGTTCAATGCAAATGATGAAGGAAATCTAAACAACAATTTATAGCGGACATACTATTTTACACGCTTAGCTTCTAACCAACCGCTGAAAATAAAATAACGATCATTATAGCATGCGTGAGAGTTTATAAAATATATTAACAACTATTAAATGGTTACTTCATATGGGTATATGTATATAATTGTTTTCGCAAATTCGTCTTTACTATAACAATAACATTTAATGGAAAGCGTAATGAGCTTCTTGCGAGAAGATGTCCATGGTCGAATGTAGCAGGCCAATATATCGATATTAGTTCCGTTACAACTGATGTATTAGGACTATTTCACGTGCTGTAGCATATCGTTGGGTTCAGAGTCCTACAAAAAAATACACTTCACATATTAAGAATACAAAATGACCTATTTCGCTAAAAATAATATTAATAATCTTAATCGTGCCAGGTTGGTTCACAATGGGAGCATTTTACGGCTTCTGTGCAGTTTAGGAGTTGTTTTGATAAAGAAGATATCGAAAAGAAGAACATAATGATGCTGATGGTAATTGTGCGATAATAGCTTCTGTTCGCTTTTATCTCTACTTTTCCTCTCAAGGTTTCCTGACGATGTTAGTTTCTTTTTAGTGATTTCGTTTTAATTTCTCTGACTCTAATCTATTTTTTAAAAAACCTGTAAGGTACTTTGGCATATGAAAAGATAAAAATCCTATTGTAAAATTTCAATGCTCGCAATTGTGTTTTCTAACTTCTTTATTATTTTCTAAGCCAACCTTGGGCTATGCAGGCGCCTCTTCTTCCATAACAAAATGTACGTATATACATATATATATAGGAACTGTACGGAAGTTCACGTCGCCACACATGAAGAAGGCGGCGACTAAGGTCAATATTTTGATCACGCATCACTTCAAAGACATGGTCTAACTATTTTTGCTAACCCCACCATAACGGAAGAAGCTAAACCACCAGAGAAAAACACATTCACTGTGAGAGATAAACTGTCTCACAACATTTCAAAAACCGACTAATGGACAGGAAGTGGAAAACGAAATAAATGTTTGACAGGGGCAGACAAAGGCACCAAAGTCAAAATAGCAAGAAAACGAAGAAAATATGTAAAATAACTACTAGTGATATCTACACACCCATTAAAGAATGATATAGTTAACTAAAAATATTTTAATTAGCGTCAATGCGTTCAAAAGAACAAAGCTGTTACCATTCACCCCGAAAGACCAGAAAAAACAAAATATGTAATATATATGGCATAGGTAGAGAGTAACGACAAACTCTACAAACAGTGACTGACTCAAATAAACAAACATACACGTGTAGACACTAACTAGTAGCAGATAATTACAAGCATGTGCACTGCATAGGCACATGCAAAAAAAAGCGAAGTGCAGAGTAGAGACTTACTAAGCCAGCCCCATATAACATACGAGTGAAGGACCGCCCATCTGGCCTGGAAGAAAGAAATCATAAAGTGCAATAATAATGCCAAGATGACTAAAAACGATACATGAGTATATAAATGTATACGTTCGTGAAAGAATGATAAGGGAGCAAAAGTAGCAGAAATGGCGATGCTAAAGATACAAAAATAAACAAGGGGAAATACGACGGAATTAGGATAGGACAGGGAGAACTATGATTTGACAAAAGATTAGTACATAGTTGCAAAAAATGAAATCAATAAACGATATATATATATATATATATATATTTACATCGATCTCGAAATATATGGAAGATTATTAAAGTGTAATTGTGTCTGATCCATGCGTAAGTTTCTGGGCTTTGTGTTTACTGATTTCCTTTTCAGTTTGTATCTTTTCTGATTCGCTAATTATTATGAGCCGTACAAAAACTTTACTTGACTCTTTGCTTGACAACAGCCTATTGCCATCATTTTGTCTGGGTTATAAAAGTCTATATCTGCTTCAGATTTCAAGCTCGACCATTTCTCAAAATACGACCATATGCGTATAAAATGAAACCAACGTTTTTTTACTAAATATCGTAGTTACTAGTAGTCGCGTTATCCTAATATACTCTTTAAAGATAAGCGACAGGCAAAAAATATATAGAGATATATAGGAAGCAGGAAGAATCGTTCCGACAATATACAGGGTGTCTCAAAATTTTACCTTAATCATACAAGAAACGATAGAGCTTACTAAGTGACAACTGAAACATTTCACAATGGGGGCAAAACTGATACCACAGTTTATTGCCAAAGCTGAAAGCAAAGTGAAAGTTTTTCATTTTAATTGATTTTACCGATGCGGCACTACTCAAATATGTGATTAAGCGATAACAGATACCATGCTCTAAAATAAGAGCTTGCTTCAATGTTTGGCTGGTAGCTAATGAGCGAGAAGGGTCTTGCCTTTATATAGCTGAAATGAAATTGAATGGAGATATATTCAGTAATTTCGTTTTAATGCTAAAAACGTAGACGTACATAGTTTTGGACCTATTACTACTACTTTTGTTTACTTAGCTAACTTGATTTGAGTATGAGATGAAGGCACGGAGTCCTTCACATATGCAGTACTTCCAGCTTCTAAATCAAAACAGCGGTTTTTTACGCAATCATATCTTTCTAATTTATATCTCTAAAAACAGATATGGCCGTTGTTTCTATTCTATTTTTTAACAATAATAATAATAACCGGGGCCATGAGTTTCATCACGAGGAATGCTTCATTTACTAAGCTCTAACATTCCCTACAGAACCGACCTTAAACTCAAGAACACCCTGTGTAATATTTGGGAGCTTGGCAACGACAAATTGGGAAAAGGAATATATGGAGATTAATCCCAAGGACTCACGCATTAACCTAAAATATAGGAAGGAACACTATAATAAACTCCATTAAGTTACATAGGGAAATATCTCGCGTTAGACTGTTCCCATATATCAATAGCAATCAGAGCACGTGCAGCTTTGTACTTAGCTATTTTCAATTCTTTGTTGATTAATTTCGGCTTTTCCTAAAAAAAAGCTTATTCTTAGTGCTCTTCCAACTAGAAGTTTATTGCTATATTTAACTACTGCAGGAGAACAGTACTTTTTGCAGTAACAACGTGGGAAGACGACGAAATTCGTTGCCGTCAATGTGAAAGTTTGTCGAACAACGGAGCGCCAGCGTGGCCACAACGAGAGCCTAGTGAATGTGTAGAAAAATTTTGTGGTAAATGCATACCTAGATGGAAATTAGGTTTTTCTTTCAAGAAGAGATTAGCATAATCTTCATTTGCTACGATGCTTTACGTCACATAATTGAAACGCTACAAAGTTTCTCATTGAGCGCCTAGAGACTATGAGCACACACATTTTTTTGTGGAACTGGGCATTTAACCTGCATCAGGTGGATCTGTTTTGAACGTTACGCCAGTGCAAAACTAAAAACTCTACTACACGCTAGCTCAGAAGATGTATTCAACGCACTACAGCAGCCAAAAGGAATCGTTAGTGTTTTGGTAAACGATTTTATAGTAGTTAGCATCCACATTTGGCCACCATTTTCTCATCTTAGGAATATCTTGTGCACATATATGTATTTAAACAAGCTTAGAAAATCTATATCTCTTATAATGAAGATTAAATTTCACTACTCTATAATGGCGATATTAGCTATTAGAACTAACTTGTTCACATACATAGTAATTTATAAGTAACTTATATTAGAATCCGTACATTGTACGTCTTACTCTCCTTATCACTCTTCCAGAACGATTCAGATCCGAAACACATGACTCGCTTACTAGTGCATCATATACGCAACGACATTAGCTCATTGGCCTTGTTTTTAATCTAGGAAACAACTCCAGTAATAATAATCATCTATAAAGTCCCATAAAAAACGCACATTTCTTTTTTAAAATCCAACACTTTTAGTATTATTTAGATACTTCAGTTGCTGTTATCATTTCTATTAAGTGTGTTAACTAATCGAAGACTCCTTCCAACTTGTACAATACTAATAGGCATCTACCATTCCCGAGTCTTGATGCGAATTTTTTCGAATTCTATGATGCAAAGAAAAGTTAGTCTTCTACGAAATCGCCATATTTGTTTTTTCTCTGATAGCGTTTGTTTAGGTTGGAATCTTCGGAAGAAGGCAGCGATGGCAACGGCGCAGGTTGGGCTGCATAGCCCGAATATGACGGCGTTTGTGGCGCATCCGTTTGAAGGTCCCGACCTGACGGAGGATACAGAATACGGCCGCCATCACTTGTAAACCGTCTGTTTGCAAATTCGGCACGATTTTCACGTCGAAGATCGTCGAAAGAGCGATACCGTACCGGACTACTCTCCGAAGTTTCCCCGTCGGGCGGTAAGGCAGATGATGGTGAAACTGAAAATCAGCAGCACACAAAAACGGAAATGAACTACGAACTGTTGCACTGTTTGATGCTTACGTATCAGATTTGAATCCATTAACTCAAACAGTTCAACAGCAGATAATCGATTATGGATACGCATGAACCGATATAGGACTGACAGCCTCTAAAAACGCCTAAATCTGTAACCGGGTCGGATTAGGAACGTGGCGGTAACTCCAATGTGGCACTATTGTATCATTATCATCATATACTTACGATTAAGAGGGAGCCGCTCCCTTTGTTCGGCTTGACTGTACGATGACGCCGTACGAGACGTGTCTACGTCCCGGACGTCGTGAGTAGGAAAACCAAGTCCAGTATCAGGGGCTGTCTGGATAAAATTTACGGTGTCCTCCGCTGAAAATCTCCCTCTGTTTCTCCTAATACTTGCAGCTAGTGGTGAATTGGGTAGCGACAAAATCATATCCACACATCTGTGCCTATATGACCACTGGATTTAATTAGATGGTACAGGAAAAAATTTAACAAGTAATTTTATAGACATTTTAGCATATTATACATATACATACATATACTGAATGCGTCCATGCTTGAATTCACTGAAAATTTTTAACCAAACCGCAGATATAATTTTGTACCTTTCCCAATATATAAGACACAGCGCAGGCTCCGACAAGCTTGGGAACTGTGCCCCACTTTGGATGTGTCGTTAGGTAACCCGCCTTGACGGCCCATTGGATGGCGATACCCGAGAGAACAGCGAATGGAACACCTGTACAGTCATCCGGGATTGAAACGTGTTGAATGAACAACAATACAAATTGTTATTTCATGGAATGAGCATCAAGAAAAAAGTTGAACATTTCTTTAAACAGTTACTCCAAAATGAGGCACAATTCTTGGCCTAGTTACTTATTACTGTATTAAAATCACTAACCAAAAATGACTGCCCATTTCGGGCAGCAATTGTTCTTTACCTAAGATGGAAATCAATTAGTTTTGAAATGTGTACAGAGCGGCTGCACAAGGAGTAAAGAGAAACTACAGGAAAATGCTTCCGCTAATGTTGGCTTATCCTAAGACCTTGCTGCGGATTCATAGGCAGGTTATTATCGTACATACCTTACGATAAGCACAACTCGATTCCATTCGGCCAATAGTTCAAAGTCAGATGCCATTTTTTTCGTAAAAAATTAAATTAGTAAGGACACTATAGGTAAAACATTAACGCTAAGACAGTAGTAGCAGCGGATACGAATATCAAAGAAAAGCAGATTTGGTCTATCTCAACTGCGTCTATGTTTGAGCAAATGCCAATATCAGTTGCTGCTAGTATCTTAGTGTTCGTGTTTTAACTATAATGTTTTTGGTATATAATTTGGTAGGGTGCATTTTTAAATATAAATAGACTTACACTCCTTGTCGGTGTCAGAAGGCCCTTAGAACGATCGGTTGAGAATTTTTACCTCAGTTTGGTCGTTTATTACCCAAAAATTTTATCATAAGCTCAGAATAACCGACGAATTAACCCAACATGTTAAACAACCCCAACAGAAAATAGCTTAATATATGATCTACCCAAATGCTTCACAAAGCTATTTCAAATAAGCTATGAAAGTACCAATAGTTAAATTGTGCAGCTAACAAATTAAATCATATTTTCATTTTTAACCATTTTTACTCCCATTAATGGTCCATTAGAACGGCCTATATTAACACTACAGTTATAGGCGAAATTGAGAAATAGAGGGAACTTACATCTGTAGTAGAAGCTTTGACGATTGCATTCTTTTAATACGGCGATTTCTTCAGCGGTCAGATTCTAATACGACAAAGAGTAGAGAAATATTAAATTAGACAAGTCATAACAGTAAACGAATATTAACGTTATCTTGTTGATGATTAGAATATTACAATGCGCTTTTATGACGAAATACCTTTAACGGTACTTCAGACATATATTTATTTAAATTATTTAAATATATCGACGCGAAACCCGAAATTCCTATTAGCTAACGAGGTATAGCAGTAGTCGTTGTTATTATTTTTAACTTACATACTGAAAAATTCTGACTCAACAAAACTAACAACATCACAATTACGTGAGAGTATGGTATGACACCCTTGTGACATTTCTACCGGATTATTTGTATTCGGCAAATATTTACATGTTTGTACGGTTATATGTACAACAAATTTGCACATTGCCTAGTGCATTTAGATATATGTCTAATATATGTATGAAACGATTTATCGCTCAAGATTATAACATTTATAATTAAATTGTTTAAAAAAATCCTCTGCTTTTTGCTGCGTAATATTAGTCGTCACTACGAGCATAACGGCTGCGCCGTAAATCGGTAAACGATGCTGTTTCCATTGGCAATGAACAAATTTCGACGGTTCAATAATGTATTAGTTCAAATGTTATTCGTTGTTTGTTGTGGTATAATTCTATAACAGTTTGCCGGCATTATGGCCACCTAGGTTGGAATGTGCTCTCAAGTAATGAATGTGCGCGTTTTTATGTTTTGTAGGTTAATGCAGTCTTCAACATGTACAGCACAATGCCTTATTAATTTTTTCAATACATATTCTCAATCGTAGCTTTACAAAGGAATATAACTACCAAAATTTCTTTGGTTATAACAATGGCAGCAAACAGTGCAAGCTTGCGCAAAGTAGCATCCGATTTTTTGCAACGATAGAAGAAACTTAGCACTGTAATATTCTTCTCGGTTTCACGATAGTTCTCTTTTATGTCGTACACTTATACGCACCTGAAACGGGTTCTGACGTTGGTCTGCCGGTTGTCGGGGCCTACTTTGTGCGGGATATGGGCTTCCGCCGGCTTGATTCATGCCTGGGCCCTCCATAGCTGTTGTTGAGATGAACGCATTGATGTTATCCTTGGCGAGACGGCTGGTTTTGGAGACTCGACTGTGCGCGAAACTCTGCTTGCCAAAAGAGCCTCATGTGCGTTATGCGTAAACAATGCTAAGAAACGCATTGTTTTTGTTTAAAACTAAACCGGAAATCATTAATAAAGTATTGTTTTTATATTATTAATAGCTAGACTAGGTATTAACCGTACAGACCGTCTATGCATTAAAAGTTGACGTTCACTATCATCTAGAAAAGTCTGTACTTACTGCTTTCTGAAATGTCAACAAGATGATCATAATCTAAATACACAGAGCATCTACGTAAAAATAACAAATACAATATCTGTATCTTGCATATGGCCCAATTGACATTTAAAGCCACTATTGATTATTCTACAAGATATTACGTCTGTTGGTTTATATCATCATTTTTAGAAGCAAGAGTGGGTCTTCTATGTCGGATTTGTGACAAATCTCTTGCAGGGGAACCTGCTGATATCTCTTTGGCTGGCTGTGTGAAACATATTAACCAATCAACACGCGTATTTTTACAAAGCACAAACAAATTTGTACTGATAATCGATGTCGCTTAAATATTTTAACAGCTTAAAACATACAAAAAGAGTGTAGCCTTTTAATGATATGTGAATTATATATTTTCGATAAGAATCATCGCTAGCTGGTACGCTCACAGACTTTGCAGTAACAGCCGAGATCTCAATCGTGCCAACTTTGTTTTACACACATTGATTTTTTAGGGTTTGCTTTTTAAATAATAAAGGTATTATATAAAACATGTAGGAATTTGTTTGGTAATTGCGAAAGTCGCAAGTGTTATATAAAGACTTGCGATTTCGTCGCCTTAAGCAAACCAGGCACCCGATGCTCAATCTCAGTAGTATCAGTGCGTCCATTGTTCCTTAATTTCCGTCACCGTAACTGTATCATCCTTTGCAACCATGCAAACGTTTTACTGGTAAGTGTCAGTATATTTGAGAAGTGAGAAAATTTTAAAGTTAGCCAGCTTGTACAAAAAAAAAAAGCGAAAGAAATGAGAAAATTCATCGCATCTTCTATTAACAATTGCCTGAAGTGTGCGCATTCGAACATAATCACTATACGAATATTTCAGTCTCTGCTTGTTTTCTTTCAGTAGCTGTGGCTCCTATAGATTAAATAACATCGCCTTCAACGTCATACTCCATGAAGCTCTTAAAATGTCAGATATCTCCTATTATATGAAGTGACAATATTCGTGTCGCTAGTTTATGAGTGCTTCTAAAACAAAGTAGATATTTGGGCCAAATTGGTTGTATGTGTTGACTTATACATTTCAGAAAAACATGTTTATTCAATGTAATTGCCATTTGATTCAATTACAGTCCCAATTCGAGGTTGAAACCACTCACAAACCGTTTTCGGAACTACATAATAACTATGCGTATTGTTTTTTAATGAGAGTCGCGAGTAAAGTGATACTTCTAATCCAGACTCGCTGAAGCCTCGCCAGACTCAAATACCCTCGCCCAAAGAAAAATATTCGGTAGGCGCAAAGGTAGGCTAAAGATTACAAGATAAAAGCTTAAACCGCAGAACATACCGAATGTAAGAAACCCCATTAAAGTCAGTAAAAAAAAATCGTTAAAGAAGGAAAATCGCCATAGAAAAGGCCATAGATTAAAAATAGTTTTACCTAAAATCCAAATCTAGCACCACAAATGGCTTTTTTATGTATTTTTTATGAGTTTTCAATCCCTTTAGCCTAAGTTTTATTCTTTGTTGAAAGAATTCATGCCTGAAAAAATTCATTTTGATGCTTAAAGCTGCAAAAAGATATTCTCAATTGGTGAAAATAATTTCTGGATGTGTTGAACCAACACTACGCATTCGTAAGAGAGCTTCACAGTTTCAATATCACGGTTACACCAACCGACACCCATGATCGGGTCTGTCGTCTCGCACTTCTCTGAGTAGCTGAGTCTACATAAACCTACTATAGGCCTTCATGCTAGCGTCCTACTTTACATACCATACTTTACCTATCAATAGAATTAGCATTTTCAGCAGAAGTCGCCTCTCCACATGTAGTATATCCTATTAAGCTGTCTATGTTCTACACTACTCTAATACTAATATATTACAACAGCTTTTTTACTGTAAGATAGACATTTTTATTTAAATAATAATAATAATAAGTGATCATCTTAGTTGATATTAATCAAGACCAGAACGTGCTGCTCTTTCTCGCATCGCTGTTATCGACACGCAAAATAAACCTTACCTTGTTCTTGAAACCACCTCGAAGGCAATCTACTTCATTATTCTCTCACCGACAGCTACATTGTGACCACTTTTCGTCAATATTAATTATTAACTATGATTAATAAACCTGCTATTTCCATGTGGGTTAACCCACCTTGGCGTCTCGGAAGCGCCCTGAAGCCGGTTTTTTTTCTCTGCGTTTTCGACACTGGAAGTTCCCCGCATTATTAATCACTTTACAACGTTTTTCGTACGGTTTTTATTTTTCGTTTGCACGTTATAATAGCACGTACCATGTGCTTAGTATCTAAAATATCTAAGCATAATATCTAAAAACTGTATTATCAACCAGCTTTTTCAATCCTATATGTCTGTACGTGCGTGACTTTATCTGTCTGTTTATTACTGGCCTGTGTGGGTGTACGTGTGTGTATGTGGTGTATGCAACCGCATGCCTAATTTGTCTTGGTTATAACTTAATGCATATTTATTCATTCATACATTCATTGCAATTAGGTTTCAGTTTATAAAACTGTTTAACTAAATATGTTCTTGTGTAGCTAGATTTTACTTTAATGTTATTGTCACGACATCTTGTTTGCTCGTCTATTCTCTTCGTTTTTCTTTTCGTTTTTGAACTTATTTCCTGTTCTATTCGCGCTCTCATCCACCTGTATTCTTCAATTCGACGAAAAGGTTCGTTGCCATGGAAATCGTTCCATTAAGAGCCGAATTCTCTCTTAAGCTGTCAAAATCGTGCAAAGCTCAACTTCGACCGTTTCGCCAACCATCTCGTTCATGATAATAATCGCCAGCTCACAATGAATTGACATCTTCCACCAAATTTTCTCGCATCTTCTCCTTATCCTCCTGCACTGCTTCATGATAATATTTGTATTCTATATATTCTAATGTGATTTGACATCGTTCGCTGTGCCTATTTTTTTTTTACCGATCTCCTAATAAATATGTACAATAACATTGGGTTACCTCAATTCATTCTGCTGCACGTTGAGGCAACACTGACGCAGTGAGCACTTTGCACCACTGATCCTACGCACCGTGCTACCGCTGTTGTATATGACGTCAGGTAGGTATTCTTCATTTATTTTTTAATTTTGTTTCCTTCTGCTGCCATCAACTCCCACTCAACTTCTCCTATTATTACTTTTATTATTATCAACATTCGCCAAATCTTCGTGATTTGCTCTATGCAAGCACTTTCGGCAGCATGGAAATAAACCGACATGGTAAGCAATTTTGTTTGGCTTCCCTGTGACTACTACAAATATTCAACATAACCAAGGCTCGTACGAGAAGTATCGCGTGTAACCACACCAGAGTTGGACCGCCTTTTTCCGAATTCACATTTCTCTTTACTTTTGCTTGATCTTCATGTCGCTTGTTTGCCTCCTTTTCGTGCTGTAGGTTTTCTCTACAGATACGCAAAAATTATTATTCCAATCAAGCAGCTCGCTGACAATGCGTGTGACAGTTGAGCGCTATATCCGTTATTCGTTGGTCGTAAGGACGACTTTTTGTTAACGTGAATAGCAATAATTTTTACGATAATTATTCTATTAACGACAGTGTAGCCTCTTTAATAAACCAACAAGCGAATGACAATTCTCTTTAATTAGGCTCTTAATGATATCTTGAATGCAGCTGTAAATGAAAGCATGGACATTCAAGGAGAAACCGTCAACTGAAAGAATTTATGGCACCTGGACGTTATAGCGTATATACGCACTTTTGGCATATTTTTTTACTTGCCAATCCTATGATGCCTGGGTCGGAACCTGCGTAAAATCTTAATAATAACACTAATCTTCTAATGGACGGGAATCAATACAGAGATACAATTATCTATTACGCGACAGTTAGCTTACGCTTCATACAGGGGTCAGATAATCGCTCACAGAACAACATTTATTTTGTCAAATGTGCTGGTGTGACAAATTGAACTGTAAACAAAAATAAACACGCTAGCCTATACGGAAAATTCCTGCAGGGTGAACGCGCTCAAATGTCAAATGCCACTACTTGCCTTATCTCACCCAACTGATGCCGCTACCAACCTTCGCCATTTAGCAGTCCATGGTACTGCGGGATTCGCCTGTTCTGCATCGCATGTTAAGTGTGTTAAGCCTTATCTTTTTGTAACCATCCTCTATCGTTACTTAGGAGTGCCGTAGTTGATGCTTCTCGTTCTTTATTTTTAGCTAAACTAATCAAGTTTCTAGTGCAAAAAAACGATGCCAAATACTGACGTTGTCACGTCCAATCACAAATCGCTTGTTCTTTTCTTGTACCTATGAACAATCACCCCAACTTACTTGAAGATGACTGCTTCTGTCCTTTTTTTGACACCCTTACCTGTAGGCCCAGCCCTTTCGAAAATTATGGTTCGAACGGGTCTTTTTTTTTTTTAATAATTAGTTCCTTGTCTATAATGATCAGCAGCGTAACTTTTTCTATTGGCAGCTTAAGCTGTAGCAACTCACTCCTATGAGTTGTCGCGCCTAGATTTAGACCTGTCATCACTTTGCGTCGTAGCTCCTACGAACAAGCGAATGTAAACCTCCAAAAAATACAAACCACTTGTTGGTAGATTAGATTATCGGAGATAGCAACATCAGTCATATAAAATTCTACCAATTCAACAAACAGGAAGGCGAAATCGTAGACGATCACCGGGATACGGAAACGAATGACTTAGTAAGAATCAAGCAGGTTGCGTAGATGCTGTAGAAATTCGTAGTAGGAGAGGACGCTCTCGCCTCGGTCATTGACCATATATTGCGTAAATAGTTGGCGAATTTGTGAATCCTCTCGGATGACCCGTAGTGGAGGGGTGACCGTATGACGATCGCCAACGTACGACACGAAATCGCGAATCCGTTCAGAGTTCTCGTTCGATAGCTCAGGCAAGCTTGTCTGTGGTCGAAAAAAAACATCAACATTTGTTAGTGTGGTTGCCTTCACTGGGCATCTGCGGTTGTACATAATCAATTGATTGGGCACGAGATAGTTCCCAGTGTCGCCCAGTTTTGTTATTCGGAATGCACTATCTCTTTCTAGGACGCATCATTTGAAAATTTGCCTAGCTATTCCAGTCTTTACCGTCGGCTAATAATGTTTGCTCACACATTCTGTTTTTATTATTGTTGTAATTAAATGTCACCCGTATAAAATACAAAAAGAGTCAAGCTTATTCTCCCAATTTATGTCTGTATGATAACGATGCCTTTCATATCCTAAAAAAGTCAACTGCTGGACAAATATAGTCCTTTATCGATTTACTTTGGGAAGCCATAGATAAAGAAATTACATACGAAAACACGTATCCAGATGCTGTTAGGGCGTGCCAAGAAGTGGGTTGAAGATAAAGGAAAGTACCTCTGATACATTTTTTTTTTCACTTCTAGCTCAGCTAGTTTTTCAATTTTGAAGTCCACTGGATTTACTTATAACACTACTGAAGAAAAATAGTGGCATCCACTAATACGTACCATCGAATCCGGTAGCAGCGAGAACTTTGACACTCCAAATACGTTCTGGAGTAGTTGCGGTGATAGCCTTCCGCCTACATAGACGAACAACGTGTCAATCGTTTCCAGCAAGTACAGTCCATTCTTGTCTACCTTCTCGAACGATAGCTGTAGCCGCGGTGGTAATTGGTCGGGTGGCAACTGCAGATGAAGTGGATATAGCGCCGGATAAATCTGTAATAACAATTTGTCTAGCGGGAGGTTCTTAATCAGCTCCATATCGTATATTCGATCGTCCAGCTTCGTCGATACACCGACACGGAATGCTCGTTGCTTTAGTAACCCGAGCACGTATAGCGGAAGTGTTTTGCAGTTGGGCATAATCATTAGCCCGCCAGCGGTTGAGCGTTGAGTAAGTGAATATGCGTGGCAGAGGTCGCTGGCAGCGTTGATAAGAGCGTCTCTGGCGTCGCTAACCGAACAGCTAAGACTTCTATCAACCGCCATCTTGGCTAGCAAACCAACCACGGCTTCTTGATCGGCCCCTTGCAAGATGTCTGGCAGAAGGGCCGATACCGGTAGACATAACGTATGAACTCGGATTCGCCTTTCGCCTTGCGACGACGTATACAGCACAGCGGCCTGGAATACGGCCGCGTTGTACTCTGTTAAATTTTCCTCGATGCTTACTTGCATAGCATAGCCCGTATCCGGATTGACGGTTGGTAACGACAACAGATCCGTCGACCGGACGAAAAAGTTCCCATGGAACGTGTGCAGCTGGAGACCCTTCGTACAGCGAATCCGCATCACTGACTCAAAACCGACCTTGCGAGTCAAATAGTGGCGCAGCTGACCCGAAAAGCGCTCCACCTGATCGGGCGTTTGCGTAACGTGGAATCGTGAATAATAGTACACATGGCCTGAGGAAAACTTCGAGATGCCTGCTAGAGTCGCCAGATCAGCGAACTGCGAGCTCAGTAGAAAGAGATCGACGCCAATCTGCTGGCCTGAGCAGTCGAGAGCGAGTTTCTTGTAGAAATCGGTCGCTGGATTCAGATTGACGACATCTTTAGCCGAGCGTTCATTCGGGTTCTCCCGCGACTGGAGTGCACCTGGACCCAGATTCGGTAGACAACACTGAAACACTGATACACGGCCTCCAACGGGCGCGAGCAACTTGTAGGCTGCCTGAAGGGCGGCACCCAGACAGTTGCCCCCACCGCCGGACTGAAATTTGACAGCAAAGGACGACGTATAATAAGAAAACAAAATGGCGATCGGATGCACCTATTGAAGACGGACGGCATTTAAACTGCAGAAAAGCACTAGCAGTAATAAATGTTCCTATTTCGACGAGCAATAAATACGAACGCAATTTGTCAAGGTACATGTGAACAGCTCAGCATAAATCTATGCGTTATGTGTAGAATTAAAGAGCTGCCTTATGTTAGCCTTACCTGTGTCTTCCCCAAAGTTAACAGCAATTCCCGGACTTGCTCTCTACATTCGTTTAAATTGCACAAAAGATCTTCTGGTGTTGGAATGAAAACGTCATTCACATCAGTTATCACCTGTAACAACAGCAGGACGGAATTTATCTATATAAATATTTAGTCACTTTGTTCAAAACGACACCAAAGTGTCAAAGATGGCAGTTTCTTAAAATCATCGTAATGAATTATCATCCATGCAATAATTAAGGTATGATCATAATCGTGTGAGAGAAAACTACTGTGCGTCCACAGATTGTGTAAAGAATGCATCTACTGAATCAGGTAGAAGAATGACGCCATATTAGCACTTAAATTGAATTTGATGAAAAAAATTAGGTAAACGAGCCGCTATGATATATCATAGCTAATTTGAACAAAAAAGTAATGTGTACTATTATTTATGCGTTTAAGTAGAGTGTCCAATGTAGCTCAATAAGTACTTTACAGATCCTTTTTAGTCATTTTCTACAACTGCTATTTCGTATAATTGACAATTAAGTTTCATTGAATCAAAGTTTACATTGGAAAACAATGAGTAGATATTAAGAAATAATCTGTGACACAATACGTGAAACAAAAGTTAGTGGCACATCATGGAGATTCGTGCAATCGATCGTATCATGTAACGTTTTATGGCCTTTGTTTATAATAAAAATAATTTTATTACACAGAAAACCTAGTGATCTCTAACAATCTCGATGAACGGGTAGTTGTTTTTAGTGCTTCGTTTACACTTGCATGCCATATCAGTCATGGGTTCCTCCTGCTTCGTCCTGTCAATCTCTATTTCCATAGACATTCTAATAATAATTGCAACATAAGGATGCTTATGTCGACTGTTTATCACATCACGTAGTATTCGCATCTATGTGCAAGAGATGTGAAAGTTCTCTAAGCTACTATTTCTCAACCAGTTACGAGGTCTATTTGCCAATAGTCAGCATGTGCCTAAACCAACTTAACATGCGGTACACTGGCGGCATTATATCATATCGTTCTTTTTCACAGATGGCGCAGGTGAATTTTTCTAACAACGGAGGAGAGTGATGGTTTCAGCAATTCTTCAGCCACTGCCCCACTGAATTCAAGAATGCGGCTTTTAGCATTTTTCGAAAGTTATCAATTCATCACACCAATGAATTTGGTAACAAAGCATCTATCCTTACCAAAAAAGTCGGAACATGTTCCATATTTGAAAGTTGTTTTGCTCTTTGACATCACAGTCCCATGAATCGCAGTATGAGCTTTGATCGAAGTTCAACTCAGCATCTAAAAGTAAAATCGAAACCAACCTCCGTTCC
>NW_019214284.1:114011-123440 GCF_002532875.2 Varroa jacobsoni
GCTTCTACAACTTCTGACTTTAATGCCAACTAAAGGTAAATCGACACTCGGCAATGTCAGGGATTAATATTGTTGGAATATAAAAACAACACACTTGAACAAAAAAAAACAAACTTTTTCATTGGAACAAATAGTCCTAAGATTAGCCAATCAAAACGCTGTCATTTATCTTTTTTTCCTATAACCCCATTATGATGATGATGATGCTTACATTACTTTTCTTCTCCTTAAAATTATTATTATTATTGTTGTTACCGCATGTTAATGATAAGAGAAATAATAATAAGCATGTGCGTAGTTCGACTCAGTTAATAATGGACCTAGAAAGTTAAGACTGACTAAATTCTCGCCGAAAAAACGTACAACAGGCAAACTCTTGAAAAGTGGTTCAAGGCTTTTCAAATATATGACCCGTCTTAAGACATATTTAGTGCCTACATCTATGTGATATTATTGTATTGATGGTTAGATTGCTAAAGTGCCAATGAAACATTATCGACGACAATTTTTCTCATACATTTACTCCGTTTTGCCAGTAAAGCGACAGGCAGAGAAACAATTCAATAACTGCGGTCTATCGGAGTTGAACAAGGCTTAACGTAAGAGAATCCTGCACCAAATTAATTTATATGCAATAGTTGCAAATGATGGATTTTTCCTTAGTCCATTGGACCCTGTCATCTACGCATTGATTCATGTAAAAGCATCCATCGAGACAATACGATATCATCGGTAAATAGCTGCTTACCCCATTAAGACAAATGGACAGAGTGTGGTCCATACAATAGAGCGATGTCTTCGGGAACATCTACACTTCAAGCAACCACAAATGCCAACGAATAACTCAACTACTAACAGATTACTGTTGCTGTTGATATGGAAGCGTTTGACACGTAAAAACCCGGTTACCTCTCACAGTGCCAAGGCTAACTTCCGTTCTTGCGCAATGAGATGCAAATATGAACTGACTGCCTCGATACACATATATTTACTGATAATAATTCGTACTAACTTGCATATATCAGAAAAATATATCAAAAACTATAATTGGGGTCGCCATTAAGCAGCACTCTGGAGGCTCTAACTGCCAGCACGCGCACAGTTTAACGAGGCGTTTTTTCAATAACTCAGATCGATAATGTATATATCAGACATTTAAAGGCTACAGTATCGGTTTTCTGGTTGTACTTATCGCTCAACGATTACATGCATGAAAACATTGGAGCGGTTAACATGCTCTATACTAAGGGCCCAGTTACAAATTCATGGAGAGAATGCACGCAGAATTCGCGGAGAAATGCTATTGCGCTATTTGTACTATGACATTATCAAAGAAAACATTGAAACTATGGTGATCTCAGGCACACTTTTGTTGTAGGCACGGAAGAAACTAACTTAAGGATGAAAGCAATGCAGAACAACAGGGCACCACAAAACTAGAAGTAGAATTGTACATTGTACCGTAGGATAGTTTTAGTGAAATGATCTAATACCAATGTATTCACTGACCATTATATAATAATAATTATTAACATTCATATTACATGTTTGAATCTCACTTGGCATGTATGGTCGAAGCATATTTGCCGGTTACGGCTTTTTTTTGGCATAACTTTTGAATGCTTTTTCCTTTTTTTACATGTTATGTAGAAGGTAGTTTTATGCACAAATTAAATGACTTAGCCCTCAATGTCTTGCTTTTAAGTTATTTATGATACATCGATTCCACAGATATAACTTTATGCTTCTTAAACCTTGCCTAAGTTCAACAACAACTAATCATCATCATTGTCATTCATCTCTATTCGACACAGATGACGCTTTTCTTGTTCACGGAGTGTACCGGTTTACTACATGGCAATCTCTATTTTTACATTGAAACTAATGTTATCACCATAAACTCATGCATTTAAAACGTAATCGAGCAGTTAAGAAAAGTGTTTACGACTACTTTTCGGAATGCAAACCTTCTGAATCGCTTTAGTAACTACCCATGGAGATCTTTGGATTAACGTTTTAAAGCTTAACGGCTATCCCGTTATTTGTCAATGACAGTGAGTGTCATTTATACAATATATCGAGAACATTTACTCGATGCGTATGTCGTCCACGCTGAAAAGTGCTTGCAGAGGTCGAAGTAATTCAGATCTTTACGGCGTCAATAGAGTTATTTTTCTACGCAGCTACTTTGTTTTGATGAGACGGCTCATCCTGGAACAATACTGAATCCTTAACTTTGGTTAAACGCTGTCTTAGTTATAGTGGCTCCGAGGTATTATTTTACCGTCAACAAGCAATTGTACACAGTTAAGCTGCTCACGTATAGCCGATGATAAGCGTCACGGCGACACCAGTACATTTTTCATTGGGTAGTTGGGTACCCTTAGAAATAGAATACAGTATACATTATTATAGGTTTGCAAGTGTGAGGAGAAACGCAAAGTAAACAGCGGTGTTCTTGAGGGCCGATGGTATAGGGCGCTACCATCACGAACATAACAAAACTTTTTTAATAGCGATGTTAAGCAAGCCGAAGTGGCAAGTTTGTTTCAGTTCCTGTACATACGTCGGCAAGCGCAACGATCGAGATCCAGGTGCCATCGGAGACAAGGCAAACAACAGAAAATCGCATTCGAGCTTGAGATGATAATGAATAAAGCTGAAGGAAGTTCATATATTTTTCAAGATACATTTAGAATGTATAGGGAAAATCCATATACGCTAAAAAAATGTGTTCGAGCGGATCGTCTAATAATGTTATTTTTACGTTTAACAAAGGTGCATTGATTCTCAAGTTCAAAGTGCATGGCTTACGTATTGTACCTGAAGAGACAATTGTTTACTTTTTTTTCGAATATTTTATATGATTTATATTGGAGGAATTAATCTAGTAGCGACAATGTCAATAAAAGCAATCTAGCGTAATAGCAGTCAAGCAGAGAACTATGAACTGTCAAAAGGATTCGAACATACAACAATTTAACCAAAAATGGCCCGATAAATTCTAGATACGATTATTGTTAAGTCTTTTCCAGTCTTTCCAGAGGCATGCTTTGTTTTATCCCTAGTTGAGTGATGATAGTAAATTAGCTAGTTGATAATAAAAAGCTGTAGAAACGTATTTGTGCCACAAACAAAAGGCTAAGTAAAGCCGCAAAGTAACTTTAGGTATATATATATATATATATATATATACAATAATTTACATGGTTTAGAATTTCTGTTGCAATATATGAATACCAAGTGTACAATGATTAAAATACAGTTAACAGGCTCACCATTTGTCTAGGCAATCCGCTTCCTCCATCGAGGGAGTAAAAGTGGACGGCAGAGTCGAAGGTAATAAACCCAATTGTTGTCCGACCATCTCCCGGAATATGGTCGAGGCATTCTAGAATCTGATCAGTGGTGACCTTGAGATAGCCAGTCTCGACTGCTTGAAAGCTCACATCCATCACGAAGAGATACGTTGCCGCTTGCGGTGGCCGGACCATGTATTCGGTGGGCGCGATGTATTCCACGGTTCCGTGCTTAATTTCCGGCCGCAACTCGGGATCTCCGAATCGCCCCGTGACGGGATCCTGCAGGAAGTCGGCTGGTAAGTCATTCAGCCTGAAACATATGTTGCATTTCCATCGTGTTCGATCAATAAACTGGATAAACGGATTGATATAGGTTCGACAAGCTCGACACCGTACAATTGTTGGGACCTGGAGAACAGGCAGCCCCTGTAAGTCTTTAAATGGTTGCAGCAAGATTCCAAGTGGCAATCGGGATTTCTGTAGCAACGACGACGTCTCAGGCACCTTTACCATTGTGCAGCGCATGACATCCGGAGAACAATTTCTACTCGATAATTCGCTCAAAGGAAGCTGAGCATTGAGTACGTCACGTTCCTGAAGAAGGTTTACGGGCTCAACACCCCACAATTTATTCATACCTTCCCGAACTGATAGCCCAGCCATAGGACTAACTAGATTTGAAGCGTAATCTCCATTATCTCCATTGGGGTAGCCTTGGCCGTTATATTGAGGTCCTGTACGGCCCATTTGAGGAGCAGACTGTGATTGCTGATTTGCTGCTGGATACATTGGTCGGCGAGCCTGAGCTGGTCCTCCTTGAGGTAAACCTTGCAGTGAAGATGTTGTCGGATGATCTTGAAGAGGAGGCACTTGAGGCGGGCTGCTTACGGGCACTCCAAAAGGTATCGACCCTCGGGGAGGTGACTCCGGTTGATACCCACCAGGACCGATTGCTGTGTCATTATACTGAGGTCTTGCAGGTACGGCTAAACTTGTTGGAACCGGAGGTCCATTGTTAATTGGCGGTATCGGGGGCACAGTTGTAAGCGGAGGTCCAGGGTAACTGGTATTCTGAAGGCCCTTATTTTGATGAGGTCCTAGACGACTGGCATGCGAGAATCCTACATTTTGGGGCGGTTCATTTATAAACGTTCCGGGTTGTTGGGGGCTCGTAATTGGAGAGCATGGTGGAGGTCCTGGAGGAAGCCCATTAACCGCCGGTCCTAATGCCATACCGAAATTTTTTGAAGCAGTCTGTTGTACCCCATTGAAAGTCGTTTGCTTCACTGGTGGTCCATTTAATAAAGGCTGCTCTTGTTGATGTTGATTATTGTACATGGGTATTTCTTTGTGTTGTGGAAGCTTCTGTGATAAAGAACCGAATAGGTTTTGAGCCTGGAAGTTATTGGCAGGCTGAGGGAAGCCTCCTGGCGACCCCGGTGGATGCGCTTGATTGAACGAAACTGGCGTGCAGGTAGATGAAACAGTTTTTTGCTTGACAGGTGGGCATGTTGCAGGCGCATTGGTGTTGCGAACATCCTGCGGGAAACCTCCTGGGGGAGGGGGCATTGCGTGGCCATAGTTCTGCTGTGGAGGAGCGGAATTGACCTGGTCGGCGTAAAGCTGCTGTTGCTGTGGTAAAACATTAGTTCCTGAGGGCCTATAGGGGGGTACCTGAATAACGGGCGTTCCTGTTACAGGTGGCTGAAACCACTGTTGCTGTCCCGTGGACTCCTGTTGTTGATTGTTATTACTACTGTTATTGTTCATGCTGCTTGTAACCAACTGTGCGTTTCTATCGAGACTGTGATTGGGTATATCACTCGGTTGTTGCGATCGTGTGCACTGTAGAATTTGGAGGCTCATTCCAGGTGGACTTCACACACTGCACTCTACTAGCCGGAACTTCACTTTTATAACCAAACCGACCTCCACCTAGAAACACTCTACAATATTAACAACACACCACCAGCCTATCAACTAACGAAACAGTAGTACCAAACTCTCGATTCGAACAACGCAGGAAAAACTCATACACGTCAGCTTCCGACGTTTAAGATGACGCCTATCAGCTGGCTTAGTTTGAACTTTGGCGCGCAGTTAATCTGTGTGTGTCGTCGGGCAGCAATCGCGCAAGACAATGCTTAGGCCGATCAACGTAATGACCGTATTTGTTGTAGCAAATAACCGAAGTACACGAATTTCTGTTTCAAGAAAGCTGCATGACATAATGGTAATAACTTCGTAAAAAGCATAGATGTAATAAACTTTTTTGTGGTTTGATTACCACCGGTTCTAATGTAGATACGTCTTTTCTGTGTATGCTTTGTAAGCTAACATAACTAAATATACCTTTAGGCTATGTTCTCTAGGTTTCTAGAAGTGTTCGTGGTTTTCTTACGACAGTGTTAGGTTAATGTCTGTTCTGCAGATTTGCTACAATTGAGCTACACACAGACGGCAACTGAGCCGTGTGCGTTGGAATCTACCAATTATTTACTAGTCATCTTAGCGCTGTGCATACAGATAGACTGGGGGCCGACTGGACCGGCTTGCCATCATTTAGGACGGTTTTCCAGTGTTACAAAATTAACTTAACCGAAGTCAAGAGAATGTCTCGTGGAACTTCAGCCGGTTTCGACCGACACATTACGATCTTTTCGCCAGAGGGTCGCCTGTATCAGGTTAGTTTTGCTGTTGACCTACTCAAATATCTAATAGCACTCATATATTTGGATAGTATTTCACGGTTTTCCTCGAATAGGTTGCTGATTTTTCTACCATCCAAAACCTGTGCAAACTGATATTAAATTTAGAGTTCGCGCCTAGGTTAATATAATTCCAACCGAATACTGTATAAATAGTATGAACTTAGAAATTGCATATAGACATATGCTAAAAAGGTATGATCAAAACCTTTACAATCAGATGCACAGGACGCTAAAATAAAATACAAAACGAGGGAAATGTTTCTATTTCTTGACAAGTATCGTACGGGTTCTGCCAGCAACCTTTGAAACGCGTACATCGGAGGCTGCTACAAAGAACTTTATTATCAGTGCCGCTCTTCTTGACTAAATGCGCCTTTTACTTCTTTGTATACGAATTGGAGAACATTAGCAACAAAGTAATTTACGTATTTAATATGCTGGAAGGTTTTTAGTAAATCCGGTTTAGGCATCGTGTCATCTTAACCTGTGTAAAGCAGTAATACAAATGATATCATTATGTACTCGCCTTAGTGCTGACAAATGTTTTCCTGTAACCAGATTTCAATTTGAGTAAATGTCCTACTCTGTAAATGAATCGGAACATGTATTAACAACACACGTTTTGGGATTCATTAAATGTAGAAGTCGCGTCCCATAAGTCGCATGAAACTCGAGTCTTCGTTTCGAGAAAGAAATGTGCTACGACGTAATATTTTGGTCCGTCATTCGTTGACAGGTGGAATATGCGTTCAAAGCGATCAATCAGGGAGCCCTCACATCTGTAGGAGTCCGAGGCACAGACACCGCCGTGGTTGTCACTCAGAAGAAAGTTCCTGACAAGCTTCTCGATGCCTCTTCAATCAAGCACATTTTCGTTATTACTCCGCGGATTGGCTGTGTGATGACTGGTGGAGTAGCCGATTCCGCTGCGCAGGTGCAGCGGGCACGTTTTGAAGCTGCTAATTACAAGTACAAATTTGGGTATGATATTCCAGTTGACATCCTCGCTCGACGAATCGCCGATATTTGTCAGGTACTATTTTTTGTTGATTATATTAAATGTCTTTTTGATCGCAGAATTATACAGCTTATTCTTCCAAATCTATGTTGAAAAGGCGCAGTTGCATGACAGAACATTATATACGGCTACTAGAGATACTATTTTTTTACGACATGTTAGAGGCACTCTCCTTTATTATACACTTTCCCTACCGCTCTAGCAGCTCATTAATGCACGTTCTTAGATCTAATTTCTCTGTCAAAAACAAATCAATATTGGAATATGCTTGTTACTCTCTTCAGTATGGAAAGTTCTGTAATCACATGAGCTTAGGTATGTATATTATAGCGAACTATAGCTAAAAATAAGCAGGCTAAAGTCAACCTTAAATATTAATTTGCTCAATCTAGGAAGTAATTCAGGCATAGCGATTAAGGTCTAACGTTATCATCAATTAACCAGAATGCGTGCTCTCGATTGTCTTAAAGATCTGAAGCAAGCTAAGCATAGCTTTTGGGCGTAAAGCTCTATTTATGAAAAGCTTCTTCGATTACAGCGATACGCTTTTATCCTGCGGTAACATCTAGTCACCTCCTCGCTGACTTTCAGCAGTTCGATTTTTACCCTTGAAACGCTTGCATTTTTCGTGTACTGTATTTTCCCTTAACACCTCTTTGCCTACTGCTATTCGATACTGTATATTATACATGTGTACGATATAATACTGTAATATTCGATGAATTTACCTAACGTTCCGGCCTTCAAGGACCAAACACTTATTTAAATAACGTATTTACGAAATTTTGAACTAGAGGCGCATAGTTTAAAAGCTATTGAATTTCAGAGCTCGTTGGATTCGCTTGTAACAGCCTAATATGTATTGTGACGAACGATTTTGTTTGCCCAAATGGCAGTACCTGGTCTCATTTATAAAATATTATTTTTTTTCTGATTTGCATTACCTTCGTTTGCTCAGATCTACACGCAAAACGCCGAGATGCGTCCCCTTGGTTGCTCTATGATGCTCATTTCGTACGACGATGAGCAGGGTCCAATGCTGTACAAATGTGATCCTGCTGGTTACTTTTGTGGCTACAAGGCCACATCTGTTGGTGTCAAGCAGACCGAGGCAATATCGTATCTTGAAAAGAAATTTAAGAAGAAGTCGGACTATGATCAAAACGAGACAATTCAGTTGGCCATTTCAACGTTGAGCTCCGTCCTCGCCATGGACTTCAAGCCCACTGATATTGAAGTAGGAGTCGTTTCGAAGAGCGAGCCCCGTTACAAGGAGCTGACGCACGCCGAAATTGAAACACACCTCACAGCGATCGCTGAAGAGGACTAGGTATAACTAATCTTTGCAGTACATTGATTATCTTTGAAATCCCACGCAGACATACATACAGCGCATATCGCCACCCATGTATGTCAAGTTGCTAGTTGGCTGTCACAGCAGGCTAAAATAAGAATGCCGTCGTTAAAATCATTGAGGAAGAACATCAACCAGAAGGTTTTAAGTGGCTGTAGAGAAATTTGGACTCTTAGACATTACGGGTATTATTGTGCATATGTGTCCGTATATTTCTGTGTGAAAGGGACGCCATTTAAGAATAAACTAGTAAAAATACATTTTGGTGTTATTTATCTACTACAGCGCGTTTTTAGCGATACGATAAACTAATTATGTAGAAATATTCTAAGCAAGGCATTTATTGTTTACTCAGTGGTTGTTAGATTTTGCGAATACTTAGTACTCAGGAGTTCTCATTAATAAAATTTATTGTTATACAATTTGTAGATAAAAATCTGTTAATTACAATAAACAAAATTGCTTTCTAGTGATCTACGGTATACCTATGGTAATTATGTGGACAATTTGTGTAATTGACATAATACCAAAAATTATAGGAAGGGAAACTCTCGAAAGAAGTTAATCTTAGCTTCTTTCAAAATAGATTATGAAAATACGAAAATATATGACGAAATACGAATATATGAAAATGAGGAGAACTTTTAACGATGTTTCCAAAGTAAAGCCTTGATAAATGTTTTATTTTTAGAAACCTTGTCATCCTTAGGCTTAAACCCACATTAACTAAATTTGAATTAGCTTGCAGCTTATTTTTACCTCAGTTGCACGCACGTTCTCACAGTTACCTTACACAGACCTCGCGAAATTTAAGAAAGAAATTAATCTAATATATACCTCAAGATTTTCGTCAGACATTCCGTCTAAATTACTGGGAGTTACAATAGTTCATCTGTGAGATTACCGGCTTGAGCGAGAAATTTAAATCGTGCTGTAATACCATTTATTTTGATGAAACAAAAACTTATTTTTAAAAGAAAAAATTCAGCCTTTGTAACAGACGACGTAAATGCTCCTTTTGGTAAAATATTCTTTATTTCTAGT
>NW_019214285.1:0-14424 GCF_002532875.2 Varroa jacobsoni
GTATGATTTAAATATCCTTGTTTATTTAAGTATAATTAATGTTACGTGTTATTATTGCCCCCATGCCTGGACGGATCTGAATAAAACAGACAAAAACAAAAAACTAACAACCTAATAATGCGATCCGAATACAAATATTCATAAACATATAGGTCCCGCCCTGTACACGTGTCGACACTTACTTAGCCCGTTAACTATCGCAAACAGAACGTCTACAGAAGAATTAGAGAAATGTCCAAGACACCTTAGCAGTATTACTAACATAATGTTAGGTAGCCTTCTTTAAAACAGCTCCCAATGGCGGGTGAGAAGTTGTTATCAGCACAATAGCAACAATGATCAATATCAACAAAGACAGCACCGTCCAACTGCAGATACGTTTTACACTTGCAGTGACTTTTTCGTCAATCGACCAGTCCAGATGATGCAGAGCAAAAAATGGAACACAGGGCTTTCGTTACTTTTTTACAGACGACAACAAGAAAATGACTAGCAATAGCTCCTTCTCCTGATGGTGTCCTGACACGTCCCGAAATTTTTGTTGGGATAACTGTGCAGAGCCATATCTGACGTCAAATGCCGTTACCGTTGATGTCACCAAAGATAATCCATTGCTGACAACTCAGCAGCTGTGCTCGTCGTCAACGTTGGTAAATGCGACCCGTTCTCATTACATTAATAAATGACTTATTTGTATCTAGCTCACCAAAAACGAATATATATATATATATATATAGATATCTCAATTAGTTCATCTCGCATATATATATATGTGGGCTCGACTAGTTGTAAGAACTCCGGTTGAGCAAAATATTGCGCTTTGAAATGAATCCTTCTCACGCCTATCCTTGCATCGTTCGCTTACTTTTTTGCTTAGTCGTCCGCCTTCACCGCGGCGCTCCCAAAGTAACATGCAGTATAATAGCAAAATACATACCGCAAATTGAAACTACAATATGTTGACTATTTATAAACAAAATATGTAAAAACACGAGTTGAATGAAACTAAAAATTGAGAGAGGAGACTGTGTTAAACGATCATATCGTTTTACATGCTCTACGAATAATAAAAATCGTTCAGCTGATCGCCTGAACGCCGGGATAGGCAACGAACAAGACTACTCGTGCTAGTTCTGCATCGCACTCGGCTTGATCCCTCGTTTATGTGAGAACAACGATGATTTGATATAGTTTATTTCATAGGATCTTATTGTTCCTCTATAATGTTTAATTAATTTCAGTTTATATGCCGAACGCTCAGATCCTTGCCGTCCTGCGCGTTCGCCTTGCATTCACTTAAAGAACAAATACAGCTTGATGCAGAGAGCATCGACATGTCATCGACTAGCATTACGCCCTTTTACCTATACACTGTGCCTTTTCGTGCTTTGGAGGAAACAGTACCGTTTATGTAAAGGCCTTCTTTTGCCCCTTCTGCCTGAGTCACACTTTATGTCGCTTGCTTCCTTATGAGTCTCTCCTGTCTAAGATCTCCACATTTCAAGGACGGTTTTAGGATGAATTCCCATTATCACAACTACAGCAAAAAACGACAAAGGAACTTCAACATCATTATGACCTGCCAGCACCGTTGGCGTAAACGTTGTTAGAGCAGAAGATATATACTAAGTGAAGCGAAGACTGATGACTCGTATCATGGTTATTTTCTGGATCTCAATTAGCGAAAAACGTTGATGCTCATCAAGAGACCACTAAGTTTCCCATAGCGGGGCACTGACGTGCACGTAATTACGCGTTCCGCTTTCTCTACTTCTACGAAACTGGGACAAAACACTAACCGAAAGCTACAACGACTCTGCTCAGATTAAATACCGAAAGCTATTGAAAAAAAATCAATATAGGTGTGTCTTTCTCCCCCTTCTCGCGATATTCTCAGCATAGCGAAATCGATGGAAGTGTACGCCAAAATGCAGTGGAAACGAATTAACATTAGCCAGTGTTGCTAACTCAGGCAATAAACTATTAAGTAAAAGTGACGACTGCCTTCAATAGATAGCGTTCTCTCTCAATGGAATGTACGCTCCGTACTCCGCCTCGACAGAAGCCCAAGCCCCCAAAGAATATAAAATACTTAATGAAGATAAACCCAAATGCTAGAAGTCACTATTGTACTACGTCGTACGAGCTCGGTTTGCATGAATTCATTATCACTTGCAGGACCGCCCGTCAACGCTTTAGGTCAAAATAGCAGATCACGTTTGCGGAAACTTTCGAGGACGCCCAAATGGAGAACACGGCTTGTTATGCCTGTTTTGCATTTGCCGGTGCCTAACTATGTTGTTGAACAGTGAACACCCATTAACATACGTACTAAATAATACCCGCCCGCAATCTACAAGTGGGGTGTACCAACCAGAACATGCGTTTCAATAAAGAAATATCGCATAAATAATGAATAATGTATATGCGCTAAAGGTGGTAGTGGTGTTATTGAATGTCCTTTGTGCACGCCCATAGACTCATGCGCAGGAACTGCAGCAACGTATTTCTGTCGCGGACTTGATTAGGTAAAATGCCGGCAATTTCGCACTTTGAGTTCATTCAAGCCCGGACATATTTGTCCTTTGTTTACAAGCGGCCCTTTGATATCTGTCGCCGATCGATACTTGACGCGGCCATCACTTCTATTTCCAGCCCGACCCCTCGAACCCATAGGCTAGCTGCCGTTGTCCTTATGTCCTGGAACCTACTATGATGCAAGTTTTCATCATATAATAATAGTAGCCATTAGTAGCATACGGATAAGTCAACTTTAGTGGTTCAACATCAAGTGTTTTCACAGACATTCAGCACTCGATCAGGATATACAACAAGGGACACCTTTGATGCTCGCCTTCTGCACGCGATTTCCATCAGCTGATGCATCTCGCGTTAAGCGTTATCATGCGAAGTTACAAGAAAAAGCTCGAACAGTTACACCACCTAAATTGATTCTAACGGCGAGTCGGTTAAAACTGTTGTTACAATTGACATTTTTGAATGTGGCAGTTAAGGACAACAAGGAAAGCCGAACCAGTCAGTGAGATCGATCCGACCGTTGTTAATAGTGGGCAAAACTAACACTGTGTCCTAATCGCCTGTATGAAGCACTTGGACCTCTTTGACGGAAGCTTTCCACGTGCATTAGGCGCAGACGCCCCTCTAACGCCGACATCCGCCCGAAAAATACGCATCGTCTGCCAACTCAGCGAATCAGCTATGTCGGTATTCCCCCACTGTCCCCCTTGCGCGCCTTTCTGCCGTGCTCATCTTAGCGATGCAAGTGTGTACCGCCGCCATACGACACCAGACAAATCCGGTACCAATGCATATATAACTTCCGGAAACTCAACTTTCTGGTATTCCCCAGCATTGTCATTTTTAACTAAGCAACGAGATAGTCAGCGGATGTCGATCGATATTGCTGAAGAACGGCCTCGGTTATTTAATGTCCTTAACTTTCATACTTCTCATACATACATACACACACTCTCCATTTTTCTCCCTCATATATATATATATATATATGGCTGTTTTTGCTGGTACCTTTCTCTGTGTTTCATTTTGTAATTATAAAAAACGTCGATGCGCACACACGACGAAACGCTCGTTTCAGTGTCGGTACGCCAGTTTGCTAGAACTCCGAACATCAATCGGTGATATTGCGACCCCAATAGCAGCCTCGTTTCGTCAGGGTACAATACAACCATAGTACCCCGTTAACGCTTGAAGAAATTCTAATGCCTAGAGACCAACTTGACCATCAAAAAACATCCAACATCTTTTTGGCTTGCTGAATTGTGCCTTCATTAGACTAATCGTATGACACTAGTTGACATTAAAGTCGTTGGTTCTCATTCATGAAGCCGGTCTGTTTGACGTGATACCGAAACAAATGTTAGGTCCGTGCTGTACTACAATCGATATCGACCTTTTTGAAGATACTTCGTTGATTCATTGCTTCTAACAACAATTCGACGGATGATATCGTCGGAAAATCCTACCGGCAGAATCGATCCATTCAACGTGGCAATTTCAAATACGGTTTCGGGGCTTCTCGATTCTACCTTTTCCGATTTTTCAGTTGACCATCACTACGTTTACATCGGTGGGAAGCGCGGCGAAGACCGAAAATAATTATCGCCATCGAAGGTAAGGTCGTAATATGTTTCGGCAGTAAATTATATAGGCAACAGTTGTTAGCTCTGTGTAGCTTATGATGAATCACTTCGGCGCTTGATATTTGCACGTAGAATTGGTGGGGTGGAATGGACTGGGTGGAAGGTAGAAAAATCCACAAACGAGGCTCACACAAACGTTGATTGGTAATTGCTGATAATGATGCTTATTAAGAAAGAATTCTGCTGCTGGGGTAATCGGGCGCCGAAGCGTCGTTTTCATCGAGAATACCGACGGAACCGCCGCTGAACGATCCAATATCAGCTCCTGCTAGTAGCGTATGAGGATGTCTGGAATTGTCGTTCGAAAAGTAAATCACGTACGACGATTAGTTAGTATCGGTTCTGGGATGACGGGCTGATAATAGCCCAGGCTAGCAGTGATCTTATAATAGCGTTGTTAAGTGGTCACGACTAACCTTCTAGCCATATGGGAACTTAACGCATCCTTACGCGAACACGAATAATGGCAATACGCGCATTGGAACGGCTGAAACAGGCCAGAAGCGTGAACGTTAGTAAAACAACAGTAGCGTAGCTAACTTTAACTTCATGGTAGGTTACGAATTACCTTTTCTCCGGTATGTGTGAGCAGGTGCCGAGATAGTGGAAATCGCCGATTAGTTATATAAGGACAATGAGCGTACGGACACTTATAGCGACCAAATTCATTCATTCCAGCTCCGTCCAGGTCCAGGTATGGAATATCTGTGTAAACGATGATCCGTCACGTCAATACAGAGAACAGTCACCGTAAATCCATGTCGAAACAATGCGCGCCACGAGTTGACAGTAAAGCAATAGAAAAGGAAACAATGAGAAAGTCAATAGACGATTAATAACAGAGATAATGTTAATAATACGCCGCAGCGAAAGCGATGCACGTATTTTGCGTAGAGGATCGTATTGTGCAGCACGCACAGCATCGAACAAAGGCACAAAAAGGCCGACCTTACTTAAACTACACGTATAAGCTTTCGGATGCATTCAGGTCTCTGTCGCAAACTACCAAATTGACAAAAAGATGACTACTATCATGCATATGACACCAAGTCGTCGAAGGACAAAGTTGTCAATTCAAGTTACCGAAACAATTTATCGCCAGTGCGATCCTCCAGTCTCTGCAGGAATCAGAAATGACTCCGAGGATCAGAGAGTTATTGTCGGACGATTGTAATTTTCATATTCGTTGTTTTTATTTGTTGATTTTACAATTGGTTTTTTAAGTGTTCAATTGACGGACTCGCTGCCAAAATTGTGTGTGATGCTTTCACAGGACCACGTGCCATTTTTAGCCGCGTCTAAATTGTTGCCGTTGCCACACGCAGAATTCGAAACTGGCCATAACCTCCTAGTAGATTTTGGGTCTTTGTTTCACAATTTTACGGCGAACAAACAAATATGTATTGCAGAAAGGATTTTTTTAGGCAGCTAAGGTAAATCGGTCCATGAGAATAGGTAAGGCTAAAATGGAAACGTAGATGCAAAATAAAGACACGTTCTTATTGATATTCCATTTGTTTTTTTTTTTTTACAAAATACGTCAGTCACTGGAATGCAACATGTTTATTGCAAAAAGACACACAAACAATTTTCTATCCGTCAGTAGTCCTCCATCCCATGCTGCAGACGCGCACTCATTCGTAGCGTCCTTTGTTCACGAGATTTGACTACCTCACATTTAGGTCGAAATCACGTCCTACTTTATCTCATTATATAATTACTTGTTCATCGTATATCATCATTAGCATAATAATCGCCGTGATCAGCAGTATTTCAATAATTTCATTAATTATTATTAATAGTACTTACTATATATATATATATATATTTTGGAATTAATAGTTGTCGATCTTCTGTGCATCGAGAGGAATGGAACGATCTCATATTCAAAACGAACTTTTTTTATATTATGTAATAGCTACACGTAAGCATATATATATATATATGCATGTATATAGTTTGTGTATATATATATATATATAGAGAGAGAGAGAGAGAGAGAGGGGGGAGAGGGGAGAGAGAGCTATGATTTGAAATTTTAAATATATAATTATCGATTCTGTAGCATTAGTCTACTATTGATAGTGGATGATTTGTATTGACGCAGATACCGTTACCGCTATCTGCCGTATAATATATAATCGTAATTAAATCACTGCAAACCACAAAGACCCTGAAACCGCGAGTGAATGTGAACGAGCCGACAGAATCTTGGGACCGTCGAAGGAGTAACACGGGCTGTCACCAGCAAAGCAGTGTTTGTTTGTTTGTTTGTATTTTTTTTAAATAAATAGCTGATGTAGTAATTTTGCTGAGATTTGCTTACATACTCTATAAGCACATTAGGTTTGTGAATTTCTATTTTGTATTGCACAGCTTCTCTGCTATACATCCGAGGTTTAATTGATTTCGCCTTTAGTTGCGTCACAAAACAAAGAATTACCATTTGATCTATAATTAACATGTGATCAATATTTATCAGACGACAAAACACCTTTACAAAGTATGATGCCGTGTACGGCCATGATCACATCACGCGGAAACACTGGTCGCTGCATTTTCGTTCTGGATTATCGCTATAAATCAATAGAAGTAATAAAGTCATGGCTCCGAATCGATTTAGCAATAAAAAAAAGAAAGAAGGGAACGTTTATCTTTCCTTCGTAAAATTTTCATGAGGACACGCAATAGCCCCAGTTGGGAATTTTAGACGTAAGCTTATACGTGTTGCTAATCACAGATTCTGACACGAAGGACTTTTTCCAGGGTTCAATTAGGGTACATCTGGCACATCGTGATGTGATCATTGGCCCTTGCGTCATGACGCCTATCCTGAATTATCTTTACATCAATAGATGCGTGTACCTAAATTGGTGACCTGTTGATCAGTATTTATTGAGCAACAGTTGACAGAAATTGTTTCTTGACAACTGCGTTCATTTCTGTCTTGTGAACTTCTTGACGGCACGACGATAACGTAGCATCGTCATATTTTTGCTTGATTGCCGTTCGTCGTGAGCAACTCTCTCAAACCTTTGGCCTGAAAAGGCTTCGTTTTTTGGTTGTTGGTTATTTTTTGCCAAAAAAAAAAATAGCCATCTACTATTTCCTTCTGCCTTTGCTTCTACTGTATGGTATACTACTTAGTGGAGAAGTACGTCATCCGTGTAATGCGGCACTTCGTATTCTATAAAGATATGCCTTTTTCAAATCGGACATCCCGTTAGACGTAGTCCGTCCTAGAGATTTTAATACTTGGTCCTAAATTATTTTGCTATTTTTGTGTGTTTTACTTGTCGGTTCAATATAGTTAATGTAGATCTCGTTTATTTGCCTGTTTACCATGGGTATTGCACACTTCTTCGAGCAAGACACAATTAATACAGACCATTACTCAAAATAATAGGTAATTATATGATAACGATTAGAAGACTCATTAATATGTAAGAACGAGTGAGCGAACTCGTGGCTCAACAACGCGGCAGGCCAGCTATCGATTATATAGTATAATACATAATGAAAAAAATGCAAACATTCGAAAGAAATATATTTGTTTGGTTATTTAATAAATGGTTATTTCGTACGGTTGTCTCATTACTTTTTTGTAAAGTTGTTCGCTGGCTCTTAATTTCGCTTTGAATGATGGTGACATTGGAAACAAATCATTAAAATTATAAATAACAACGAACCTTTTTTCAAAAAAGTACAAATTCTTAATAATCGTAAAAATCCTCGTAAAGAATAATACTTTTTGTAGTTCTCGTTGTTACTTCGTTGTAGTTGGTACTTACACAATATACTTGTGTGATAAAAACGTCTCCGATTTCTCTTACCATTATACCGCTATTGAGGTACAGACTTAAAAAACTATGAATAATGAAAAAAATTCCGACCCTGGGTATGCAATACATTAAAAAAAAACAATGTAGATGACAGCCAGTGGTATAGACATGAATTCGTTTTGGTTGTGATCTCACACGGTTAATTGCTAACAAAAAAAAAAAAAAAAAAAAAAAAAGAATATGGGGTCCGCAAAGCAGTTGCGAGTAAAAATTCCCTGCTCTCGGTTCGTAACATTTGAGCGAGCAGCTGTTAGGAAGAGTACTTATGCGGACAATGGATTTTGGAGATCCACCCATAGTAGGTCAATGATTTGGTTCGATGCTTCTAGTCAACCAGCTTACTTTTCGTCTCTAGTATTAAACTATGCGTTTATGATATTACATGCTCTCTTCTTTCATGTAGATAGAAACGTGCACGCTCTGGCAAAAGTGTCTCTGGCATAAAGGGGGCGAAAAGCCGCATAACTCCAGTCGGGACTCTAGGGTGGATCATCCACTGAATACGTGCATGCCGTGCTCCAATCGTGCACGGTCAATGAATACAATGCACTGCGTCTTGTTTATACAATACACGCTACCTAACCTAGTACAGAATGAATATGAGTGAATAACGCAAAGCGTTCAATCCAAAAGGAATCCAAAAAAAAATTGGTCTTAGTCAGCAACAATTACGGTAGTATTCGTCGGTCGGTCGGTCGGTCGGTCGGTCGGTCGGTCGGTCGGTCGGTCAGTCAGTCAGTGAATCCATTTTTCGCTGAGCAATTAGATATGCGTGTAACAAAAGGTGCGAGAGCACTTCTGACAAGGACTCGCTACATAATAGAGAGTTGGAATAGAAATAATTATATTCATAGCAACCGTAGTTAAAGGTAATCATAATGAAAGAAAACCAACAGTAATAGATATAATGATAATAATAATAATAATAATAAAAATAATAATACCAAGAGTATCTTTGGATGTCTTTGATGCGTCTTTGATGTACTTGTCACCTTCTATTCCTCCATGGGCGTCCAAATGACAGGTCTACTAACCGTCTGGCATAAGTACATCAACAGAACGTTGTGCTCCGCCGAAGAACTGCATAATCTGAGCATAGCTAACGAGTCTCTATCGACTCCCAGTAACGGAGTTACTTATGGCCCTCACCCGCCGCCGCCGGATCTCTTCAGGACAGCGGCACTTTGCCCATCATCTATGAGGACCGCATGCACTACCCCGATAACGGTGCATTCGCTCAAAGGAGTAGGACTTCGAAATTCCGCTAAATCGGACGCTAACTAAATCAAACTCCTGGTGTTTAGGAACATTCCCTATTTTGAGTTATTCTAGCGATTTTTCAGATGCTGTCCGGCGTGACGAAACAATGCATAGGAAAATTAATTGGAGAATGTTCTCACGTCATAACAGAGACAGCGGTAATGCATATTAAAACACTTATCTTCAATAGACATAAAGAAAAATGTTCTGTTAACCGTTTTGTCGATATTGAAATTTTGGCGGCATCATGTCGGCGACAGTATCTTCAGTTAAACAAGTTACACATTACGTTACAGAAAGTGCTGTCAATCAACGAAGCTGCTTAAAACAGCCTCGATTCGCTCGGGCAATTTCCTACTGTTCTATTGGGACCCACCGCCATGTTGTTACGACACGATCCTGCCTAGGCGATGTTCTTGTTCGGGCTTAATTGAGTGAATCAGCATATGTATGGATTGCATCATTACATAATTGCGATAGTAACTTGTGTATCTTCTCTTATTGCTGATCTTTTGCTTGGAGTGTTTAAATAGGCTTCAAAGGGTGGATGGGGCTCACCGGTCACGTAAACATAAAAGGAATGTGTAGCTTGCATCGAAGCAATTGGACTGAATACGAATCTAGCTTGATACACTGTTTGTTTCGTGGCAATTAAAAACAATAACACTTGTGTTCTGAGCAAATGTAAAGGGGATTACTGAACATGTGCTCTATATTCGGAATGTGACGTTGTTCTTGTAGCTTGTAGATCGATCGGTAGCAGCATCATTTGATCGCTTCATACATTGATGAATCGTATTGGAACAACAAAGCTTTCATAGAGAGTGAGACAAACTTATGCTACACGAGGTATGAAAGCCTTTCTGCGGCGAGTTTGCCTCTATTTGCTAGGAATGAATGAGGAATAAGAAAGACTTCGGAAGTTATTCACGATATCGTTTTGAGAAAATCGTTTCCAATGATGCTACGTAATCACGATAAGTTATGTTATGAACGTTCAAGTCTTCCTGAGGTTCTGGACGGTGCTATTATGGTGCTTGTAGTGCAGTTGAGCTGCCATCGGTCCCTGCTAATGTGGCCGGCGAGGCCTATCCTCGAAAAAACCTCCATTCAGTGTTTGATGATTAAGCAGCCCTGTCTTTGATCGATACGAGCATCGTTTAAGACTTCGCAATGGTTTTCATGAAGCTGTGTGGCCTTAGTCTCTGCTAGCTTGCGGTTACTTCGCGTAATGACGCACCTTTTTCATTACTGCCTTTCTTCCTTCCTATATACGCATGTATTATCTAAATATCTAAATGTACTTCGAAAAACAAAGAAACGTGGATGTTTTGTCAAATACTTGTTTCGAAACAAGGTAACTATATATTCTTTTTAAACTGTCGTGGCAACCGAGCTGCAGGGCAAAAACTACAGCAGCGACAGACGTGATAAAAGGTTGGTTAACAATACGTAAGCCATTATTTGATATTTAACCGCCTCAATTTATTCTGCGTCCATTCTCTACTGTTCCGCTATTTCTATGAGCGGTCCACAACAGCGTTATCGTATAACACTCTCAAACCTGGCAGATTTTTCCTCTACGCGAATGTCAAAAAATGGTCCGGGAAAACTTTCTCGCAATGTTACAGTCGCCTTCAAAAGGAAACATGTCACTTGCCTTCACTCCTTCCTTCTTGCAGCGTTGCGTATCGTTGAATTCCTAATAGACGTATTGCATTTAAGGTGACAGATAAAGATAATTACAAAGTTATTTGAAAAAAAAATCATAGTGTCATAACTTAGCAGGGCCATACACTCTTTAGGATGGTTATGTTCATTACTACATATCTTTTTTACCCACGTAAAACGAGTTGCTTAATGAGCACGTGGCTGGATGTCCGCAATGGCCTTTCATTGCGGCCTGATATGCACAGGTCGACATAGTGAATATTGCCCAATTAGCCCATTTGAGATTCTCGTCTCTGAGATTTCCAGCTCATCTCCACTGACGTTGCACAAATGAATAGATAATAAATTACCTTGCTCTGTTCGATGATCTCGCGCACGCTTCGCGCTTAAGCGAGTTCTGTCATACATTGATTGATGATGACTTACTTCGTTTCGCTCCTGGGTTTACGTAAAAAAATAGCACCACTTTAACGTGGCCAGTCGCGTACGACAAATCTGGCTAATCAAGGAACGTATGTACTTAGGAATGACAACGTTATTGATACATTATTAGTAACCTATGATCTTTTCTGCTCTATTAATAGTTATAAAAAGCCTTTCGGCTATCGAAATTATGTATATTTATATGTATATTATATGTTAAATGTATATCATGGTATGTAAGAAGATTTTCGCTTTTCATTGGTCCGATAGCTAGGTATCTTCTGTCCGATAATATTTGCAAACTTCAGCGCAAGGACACTTTTAGTTGTCGTAATTTCTGTTTCGTTTCTGGGCCGTTCCGAATCACCGAAAAACTTGGCCTGACATGTGTTTTGCTGACTTATTTTCTTGGAGCGCCAGACGAGCATACGGCATGAATCATGAGCAGTAAATATTCACTGCATGAAACATGTATGCCTTATTTCGTATTGCACCTTTAAGGTAAATAGTAGCGTTCTTTACAAAAATTAAGGACCAGCTTCCACAAGCTAGATCCCGTTCTTAGCCGCACTGCAGGCCGTTCATAATACTATATAATGGTAGCAGAAGTAGTTCCCAGCAACATTTGATGCCGCTAACAAGCATCGCCGTATGCTCGTAAAGCCATGCTCTGTCAGCTCCGTATAGTTTTGAAGTATATATTGCCACTCGTGTTGGGCGACGATTCGGCAGCTTGACAATCGGACACGAAATCGGGCCTTAGCCTTTGCCTGATCGCCCCCATTTTCTGAAACACGTCCATTTTTCGTGACACGTTCAGACTATGGACTAGTGATGCCACCTACAAATGGATATTTCCAGTTTACGACATTTTGATTTTAGCTGGAAATGACGTGTTCGTCTGAGAGCGAGCTCACATACTTCCAGCATCGGCAGAGAATTACGGTTGCATCTCGTCCGTTACGCTATGTCGTACGTGCCGCTCGATTCTGCAGCAGCACCTCATATAGATATTACGTTTTTTCCTATTTTCCGTCTTTCATTGCACTTGGTTCCATTATACCTGTTTCTCGCCATCACTCTCTCTCCTCAGTAACAATTTTCTGCTCGTCGAACCTTTCCCTAATTTCGCCCACTCCAGAAATAGTAAAATACGTTTTGTGCCTGTGTTTTCCTTAACTTGCCCTTCTCTCCACAGTTTCAATCTTCGCAGGCTGGTAAAACCCCGTAGTTCAAAGGGCCCCCGCTAAGATCCTTTGTAATTGGCAATTTCATGGTGGCAGGAGCATAATGCCTGTTGTGGGGCTACTTCCAAGCGACGAGTGATGTCCTGGCGAACTATTGCTTCCATGGCCGCTCGTGCTCCGATTGCTACTACTGTGATGATTTTGATTATTATTTCCATCCAGTATTAACGATCCTGCTAGCTGAGTTCCCGAGCTATCCTGCTGTTGTTGCTGGAGTTGTGCTTGCTGTAGGAGGAACTGTAGGGCCATCGCTGAGTTTTGATGCTTTTTCCGTACGTGCGTGAGTAAGTTGTCTTTACGATTCGACCGGAACTCACAATAGTCACACTTGTGGGGCTTCTCGCCAGTATGAGTGAGGATGTGTCGTTCATGTGCTCGCTTGATGTGCGTATGATAGCCACACACGTGACAAGAGTAAAGTCGCTTATAGCCACTACCGCCTCCAGCCCCTATGAGAGTTCCTTGAGCGCCTGGCCCCGGTGAGTTGGTTGGGGATCCTGACGAACAGCCCGCGTCCAACGGAGACGGCGGCATTCGTCCATACAACAGCATATCTTGAAGGATCTCTGAAATAACGCGTGAACGCGAAAAGCAAATCAGCCCAATGATATCTACTACCGTGTGAGATAAGCCATAACTTTTTTCCTCATACTTCACTGCAATATAATGCAATGACCTGCAGCAACAACCATGGTGTGAGGCATGTCGTTTCTTTGACCTCTTTTATTAGTACGTTGTTGTGACTAGGTCTTCTATTAAACAGTTTATCGCATAGACATTAGTCTTACCTACACCTATATTTATATACATATAGGTTTACAGCAAGTTATTGTATAGGTGTTATAACAGCGTGTAGACAAGATTATTATTAATTAAAGGTAAGTGATACGTACCGATGCTTGTTACTTGCAGAAAGGTTTGGAAGTAGCAATTATAAATGGTAGTAGCAGACCGAGTAGACAGGATAGAACGGAGTCATAACACAGATCAATTGAGTAAGTTGACGGACGCCCAATCACTTTCAGCGCTTCTTTATTTTAATAGTAGGAACAATATAAAATTACAGTGAATCCAGCGCGATGACCAACGCTTAGAGGGAGAGAGAGATAGAGAGAGAGAGAGAGAGAGAGATAGAGATAGAGAGATAGAGGGGGAGAAAGAGAGAGTGGGGGAGAGGGGGAGATAGAGAGAGAGGAGGGAGAGGGAGAAAGAACGAACTTACATCGAAGACCATCTCACACCTCCCATTCGCGTAGGAATATGTATCGTTCGGCGAAGCACATGGCCGGTGAGAATGTTGCTTCAGAGTAATTTTGTCGTTGGCGTTAAATCTATAGGCATTTTCCTATATCGATGAGTTTGAGCGAGCTTGATGTTGGTCACCTTCTTGGGCTTCGTCTTCAGTGGGTTAGTCAATAGAAAGTCGTTGTTGCATTCCGTAGTAGGAACAGATCACTGGGGTTAGTTTTGTTGCAGCGGTTACTCTACTATGTAGACGGATGCTGTACACGTCTAAAATAACGTTTGGCTATGGCTACCAGACGGCGTTACTGATGTTGCTAGGTCGTTGTTGTATGCTCACGCGTGTCGCTATACATGTGTTGAATGTTAGAAGACATGTTACATGATTATATGTAAATACCATACAATTATACGTATGAAAGACCTGAATGCATGCCATGGGGAAAAAGGGGACCTATCTAGCCAAGGTTTGGTGGATCATGCACGTGCAACGATTAAAGGTTTGTGAGTCAGGTTCCTGTACTCGCTATGAATTGGCGGAATTATATTGCGACCAAT